>NC_133389.1:12857348-13160378 GCF_047511655.1 Castor canadensis
GATTTGCTTTAGCCAAATAGTGTGTTAAAAGTAATTGTTCTGTTTCTCAGCCTATGCAGGCTTCACATGGAAACATGGAGACTGTAGGAGGAAAAAAATCTTCAATGTGTACTAGTCAAGGGCCTTTCATCACCTAGCTGGATACTAGGCAAACTGATTCACAGAGTTGTTACACAGCAAACGAGATTTAGTTTTATAACTAGAACTGGTTTGATATGCTGTTTAGGTTCACTTTAATTTTTCACCCAAGAGTTTTAAAGAAGTATACTCATGTACTCCTGATGGAAATGTAAGATAGTAAAACCACTATGGAAAACAGTATGGAGGCTCCTCAAAAAACTAAAAATAGGACTGCCATATGATCCAGCAATACCACTCCTAGGGATATACCCAAAGGAATTTGAGTCAGATTACAACAAAGGCACCTGTACATCCATGTTTATTGCATCATTATTCACAATAGCTAAACTATGGAAACAGCCATGATGTCCCACTACTGACAAATAGATTAAGAAAATGTGATATTTATAAACAATGAAATTTTATTTAGCTATAAAAATGAAAGAAATTTTGTCATTTACAGATAAATTTTCTTAAATTATTATATGAGTAATCCCTTTTATCAGTAGATGAAATTGCATTTATTTATATATTTAGTTTTCTAAAACTTCCTCATACTCCTTTTGTCTAATCTAAACTGACTAAAAAAATTAACATGTAATCAACAATTTAGGGTGCTCCAATTCTCTTTTTTTATCCCATGATCACTGTAGAGATATAAACAATGAGATATATTTTTAATAGAAAATCTGAAAGGATGTATAACTGGGACAAGCATTGCTGAAATGTATTTTATTTCATAAGCATTAAGAAGAGACTTTACATAGAATACAATAATACATATTCTTGGAGAAAAATGAGCACTTAATTTCTAAGATTCTCTTGACAAATGGAAGAAATATGCACATTTTGGTCCAAGTTCTTCCCGTATATGTATGACCTTGGGCTGTTTCCACATTCTAGATCAGCTCTTAAATCACTTTTAATTGCAGATGTTATTTTTCTCCCCCGGGTTCAATATAACTATTTTAACAATTCTATGTCCATATCCATTCATTCTGACCAGGTTATTCACCATTTTCTAACCATGTAATTGACTTCAATATGCCATTACAAAGATGTGATAAAATGTTTCAGTAAAATAATTGGTCATATGCATTTGTCTCTATCTGTAAATCTGAACTTTCTGGAAGTCCTTTTATCCCCCATTTCCTACTTACAGAAATATCATCTTACCTTCAGAGGTAAAAAATTCGGGATATATAAGGACCCTATTGGAACACTGAAAACATGAGATTGGAAATAGAATATCCATTTCAGCAGGAAATTAATTTAAACAAAGAAATATTAAAGTGAGTCACATGAACTAAAAGTTTTGACCATTCAGGTGTCATGTCCTGTAAATCACGTTTTCCTCCTTGGTAAAGGAAGCTCCCAGAAGCCTCAATTTCCCTCCTATTCCCCCATCATCTTTTGAAACTTACAATTCAGAAAGCTTTAAAATCAACAAAAAATGTTTTAAAGATGAGCATAATAATTTATACCTGAACATTTTTGTTATCCAGGCTGTCTCACTATATATCCCAGGGGGCTTCAAACTGGCAATCCAACTACTTCAACCTCCCCATTACTGGGATTACATATGTGAACCATTATATTGGTACAATCTAAATTTTGAAAATGAAAGTTTAGAAACAAACATGAAAGCAATCAGGTGAAAAAGTATTTCTTATAGTTTCTTAAAATTTATTAAAATCACCTATCACAAATCTAATCCCCTTTATAGTCTCCTATAGGTTAAAAAGTTATTTTTTTCTTATTTCTATTAAAGACAGTTATTTATACATACCTGTAGTGCTTGTGGCATTCCCTGAAGAAATATGGATAAATAAGACATTCCTCTTCTAGTAAGGAATGCTCAGCAATTAAAGTGCAATATGAAAAATATTATATTAATGTTGTATGCTCTAATTAGTATTTAGAATAGAGCACTGAGTATTCAGCATTGTACCTTACAGGTACTACTTATCCAAATTATGTTGGATAAGTAGTAATAAATGCTTTTACTGGAGAAAGGCATTAAAGCCAATTATAAAGTAGTTTCAGTTAGACTACTCTGTTTTTCATGCCAAGATTCACAAGTCCAAACTTTTTGGACTATTGATAGGTTTTGTTTGCTGTACAAATGTTCTTAGCTCTATCTTCACTATATGTAAAATGAAGTACCAAAAAAGAATAAAACTGTAGATAATTCTACAAAAGCATAGAATTACTATAACTTCTGAAACAAAACACTGCCTCAATGTATGGCAGTGACTGTGGTAAGGTTTTTGTTAGATTTCACAAGAAACTTGACACCTGCTATTTTTGGATTTGATGCTATACAATCGTTAGAACCATGGTAGTGCTGTTTTTGTTGTTCCTTTGTATTTCTTATGATGTATGTTTTTTACTTTAAAGTTTTTAACAATGTAGTAGCAGTTGTTGTTTTAAATATTATTTAACATTTAAAAATGTTGTCACTAGGGGAGATATCAGTGAACCCTAAGTAAAATTCAGAAATAAATTTTGCCAGCCACCTCCTAACAGGATCCTATGTTAACAGACACTCCTCATCTATGCTTTCAGAGCATTCTCAGGTTCCTTAACTTTAGTGAATCAGGTGCCTTGGTGCCATTAACAGCTCTGAATCTCTGTCATCCTTGTTTATTTCTTCCTCTTCTCAACCCATTCTCTCTTTCTGTCTCTCACTCTCTCTCTGTCTCTGACTCACTCTCTCTTTCTTCTGTCTGTCTCTCTTTCACACACACACACACACACAAATTGCTCTCGCTCCTTCTAAGACAGAGATCCTTGTGCATCTCGAATGAATAAAGAGTCCATATACTAAGCATATATGGAACAGTCAGAAACATTTTTCTGTTCTCCTGAGCCTGAGCACAGTTTAATGGTGATGTTAAATACTGGTTAGAGCTGGACTGAGCTTGGCATTTTACATAATATTTAAATTTTTTTAAATTTTATTTTTAGTTAATCCAAAAAAAAACATCTACTGGTCATAATTTTAAACTTGATGAGAGGGGAGCTAGATATTCCTTGAGGTAAATACATTTTGTGTTAAGAATAGAGTTTTGTGAAAATAAACCATATTTGATTAGAATTAAACATCTAATTTATTTATCTTAAAGACAATTCTATTAAATAATATCTTTTAATTGCATAAAATCCCATGCTTTATGACAGATATCACCACTACCAAGAATTTACTTTTTCTTGAATTCAAGTAAAATATATTAGTTGGCTCAGTAAATTGCTTTTCTCTCCACAGAATGTCAGGGCAGTGTTATCAATGAAACAAGAAGGCTGGTATTAAGTGATAATATTAATGTAAAAGTAGTCATCAAATACATTGATCTCTTCAACTTTATTCCAATGGAAACCACAAAATCCTATTCATTCATTATTCTTGTGTCAGTTTCCTTTATTTTCAAATTCATCATTAACTTCATGTGATAAAGCTACAGTTCACCTTAGGTGATACATTATTGATTACAATACCCATCGCCGTTAGGCTAAAAGCTGTGTTTTCCCCCATGTAACATAAGAGCATCACTTTTCCTTTCTTTCTCAACAATAAATGAGAAGAAAGTTTTTATATGCTCATATGATGAAGGTAATCTTTATCATTTGAGAGAATATTAGCAAAGATGTTCCAAGAAACTGCATTGTTTAAACAGGATGCTTCTAGGCTTTGTGGTTAAATTTCTGTTATTGACATTATCCTTTACTTCTTCACTTGCAATGGGTCATAGGTACTATATGATTAGGAAATGTTAATGAAAAGTAAATATTTACCAAGTTAACATTATATGTTGCTAAGAAGACTGAATCTTGAATGTTTTCATTAGCAAAAAGGTACATGGGGATTTAATTTCCTTTAGTATCATAAAGTCTTTGCAAACATATCTCAAAATTTAAAATCAATTTACATATTATCTTTTCAGTAGATTATTCCAAAAATATTGAAACATTTAGACTTGAGAATATAAATTGAAAGTATTTTAGGTCACTTTTGCCAGAAAAGGTTATACCTACTGAGCTGGATTGAAGGAAAAACAGTGTCAATTCTGAGAATTCCAAAGGAAATTCATAGCAAGATTCAGCAACTCTTGCTGTCATGAAATTGGTGGTTACAGCTCACTGAAATCCCAGACAGTGTAACAGATAACTAGGTCTATTTTTAAACCCCTACTGAAGGATGAAAGTGCAGCAGTTACTTCTTCACAATAATATTTCATATATTTGAAGATATCTATAAAATTGATTCACAGGTACATTTTGTTAAGATCATTGTTTTCTATATATGTATTATTAGAAAATCCTGAAGCTCTTATTATAAATACATATTCTCAGGTGTAGCCCCACAGCAAGTGAATCAGAATTTTCAAACTATAAAAACAAAAACATGCCAGTCATTCTTATGACTTAGTAAGTTTGGAAACTTCTACTAAAAAAAAAAAAAAAAACCTTTTTAGACCACAAAGTGAGTTTGTAAAATAGCATAGGAGATTCTTTACTTAGAAATACTTAACAGAGTGAAATTGTGAACAATGAGGATTTAGGTCAAAGGTCTAAAGAAAATAATCCAGACCAGGTTTTATTGTGACATGCTTTCAACATATGAAGCTGTATTTGAGGACTAAGGTGCTTTGTTTTTACATATTATTCTAATATTTCTGTTGATAATGTAATAAATTCTACTATATTATCATAAAAAATTTAAAATCAAAGACAAAAAGTAAAACTGACCTATAATCCAGTCTCTCAGAATCTACCATTGTTGGCATTTTGATGTCCAATATTTCTAATAATACATTTCTGTGATTTTTAACCCAGATTGGATATTTACATATGACTGTGTAATTCCTTTTTTGCTTAATGAAATAAGTTGAATCATTTCTACAAACTTTCATATCTTTAAATGTACCTTCAAGCTTAAGTTTATTAGCTATATACTTTTGGTTTTTGGGTGATGAAAATTCATTTAACAAATACCACACTGCACATTTTTATTACATCAGAAGTTACATTCTGATAAATAATACTTGCTGAATATGATTACAGTTAGCTATTTTTTTAATAATATACAATAAATAAGTTTATTGCGATTATCAATACATTTAATTTTGCTCTTAGCCATCCTTTTTCCTGCTTCCCTTTCCTTGACTCCTTCTGTTGGATTGATTGAATCTTTAGTCTCTTTTAGTCATTCTATTAGTTTATATGTTATATATTTCTACTTTTTGGTGTTTTCTTTCAGAATTTTAATACACTTGACTTATTAAAGTCTACAGTTAATCATTTTCTCTTCTGGAGGTGGGGAGATGGGCTACAGCCAAAATCTTTATCATGTTTTAACTGTCATCAACCACTTTCCTTCTCAAATATTGATTTTTAAATATTTGGAATCCACATTTCCCCTTTCCCTTTTTTTTAAAATTTTATTATTCATATGTGCATACAAGGCTTGGGTCATTTCTCCTCCCTGCCCCCACCCCCTCCCTTACCACCCACTCCACCCCCTCCCTCTCCCCTACCCCCTCAATACCCAGCAGAAACTATTTTGCCCTTATCTCTAATTTTGTTGAAGAGAGAGTATAAGCAATAACAGTTAGCTCTTTTAATAATATCTATGCTCTTTTCTGTGCTACATTCTTTTGAAAACTATAGCTGGCCCTTTAGAAATATTATCCTAATTTATTCTCAACAAACTTTTACCAAAGTACCCATTTTTCACACATAACCCTGCCAAAACTCAGTATTGAGATTTGTCTGTACATTTTTTCCCTTCTATCTTTTACAAGTTGGAATATCAGGCTAATACTGGAATATATAAATAAATTTAAAACATTGATCTTATTTTTTTTTGCTTTAGCTAGACTAAAAAGGACGAGAATATTTTTT
Source organism: Castor canadensis (assembly GCF_047511655.1). Taxonomy (NCBI): domain Eukaryota; kingdom Metazoa; phylum Chordata; class Mammalia; order Rodentia; family Castoridae; genus Castor; species Castor canadensis. The sequence continues at coordinate 12,863,373 of NC_133389.1, forward strand.
CTTTAAGATTTAAAAAAGCCTTATACCATTAAATTATGAGATGCAGACACATAAACTAAAATAATATGTAAGAATATTGTTATATTCTGAATTATACTTGGTAAGGAGACATTTGTCATTTATATATTCTCAGAAAATTTTCCATTTTCCATGTTTGAAATTATTAGTATAGTATAACTGACATACATAAAGTTACAAGGTTTTTTTTAACCTTTTCATCTTGAACATATTACTATTATAATTTCTCATAATATGAAATTTATTTACCTCTTTTTTAAAAAGCTGTATTTAGTTGTGGTGTGTTTTTCATTTCATAAATCTTAAATAAATACTACTTGTATTTACTTATCAATTCTTCTGAATTTCTTATCAGCTTGTTCTTAATATTAAGAATTTTCACAAAGTAATATTTTAGTGATTTCCCCTTGTTTTGACACTTTTCTTTTAAACTTCATCTTTAAATATTATATAATTTTTAATTTCAAAAGTATATGAAAAACAATGACCTTACCAAGAAATATAAAAATGCACACCTCTAGGGTTCTATGAATAAATAATGCCATTTGATAAATACTGTTGGATAAGAAGAGGAAGTATCATTTCAACTTTGTTCTGAGGTATTTTCTATAGCACTATGTTATTTTTTTCACTTAGTCTTAAAAATAGTAAGACTACCCACACAATGTTTGTTAAACTTCCCCTGCATCTTGTTCTGACTTAATGTATTTTCTTAGTTACTAAAACAATGTCAAATCTTACTAATACTGACAATGGGGTCCTTTTTATTTCACTGCACCTTGAACCTGGATATAAATTTCCTTTTTATCTTCTTGCCATCTTTTTTTTTCTGAATATTTTCATTCTTTGGAAAAATTTAGAACTGTGGTTTGGGATAAGGTTATGACTAGAAAAGAGGAGGGTATCAACTACACTCTGAAAAAAGCACTTCTATGTGGTACTTGGATCCTAGTCCAAGCCCAAGAGATTCCTTCTCACCTAGTCTTGCAAAAAGTGTAGTTATAAAATTTAAGACGTGCATTGAAGTGTTCAGTTAAACTTTCTTCTATGGAGCTGGGCTGTTACTAGTTACATCCTACCTCTGGTATAATTGAGAAAATAGTCTCTCCTACAGTTTGCTGCATCCAGTGGTTCAGATGAAAATCCTTACCTGAGAAAGGCTGGCTTATAAGAGCAGGAAGACATCTCAACTTTGGGTTGCTAGTGTGGGGAAACCATGGCTATAGAGGGTCAGGTTTCAGTAGTCTATTACAGAAGTCCTTGGACTCTGGATCACAAATCAGACTCTGGGAGAAGAAGGAGTGCCAGCTCCTATTCTTCAGAAAAACTCTGATGAAATGGTAATAGCTGGCTTTCTGCAGCTGAAACTATGCAGGTTTTCTTCTATTGGATTTATAAATATAAAAATATATAAATATATATGTGTGTATGCTTATATGCATATGTGTGTGTATTAGTGATTATTCTTTCCACACTCTGGTTTTGAAATCAATCAATATTTTATTTTTAATGTAATTTCCTTCTTTGTACTTCTTACATATTTTGTAAAGAAAGTAAGAACAATTTAATCTGAAATGATGATACACGTAAAATTTATTAGTAGAAAATTTTGCAATTTCCTTTAGGATGACATCCAACCCTTTTAATATCTACCATTAATCCACATTACCCCAAAATGAGACAGAGCTTATTACTTGAGATATTTGAATACTCTATTGTTTACTTGACAAACAAGAAGAAATTATTATTACCAGTGTGTTAGTAAAAGGTACATTATCATAATCAGTAAAACATATTTTGAAGAATGGTTAATAAATTATTTAATTTACTGGCAGTTTTAAATCTTTTGACCACCCCATCTTTTCCTGTTGTATTTCTCAAAAAATTGCTTTCCATACTGCCACTGAACATTCCCCCCTTCATATTAATGTCCATTTATTTTTTTTTTCTGACTGCTGTCCATATGCAGCCATTTTTAAAGCATGTGCAGACTTCTTGAGGAGAGCATTCTTACATTCTGATGCCAAATTACAGATTTTGATTGAAGGTCCAAATCATAACAAGTCAGATAAATTTTCTACTACAATTTTCCTGGCTCAAAATCAAATGTGCTTTTCAAAACAGTTCAAGTCTTTAGACAAATATGTTAGAAACTTCCTATTTAATTTTTCTTAATTTAACCTAATCAACTTGATATTTACATACCTGTTATACTCTACCAAAATGGAAAACATTTAAGATGCATAGAAAAGTCACATGGGTAATTCTGTAGGAAAAAAAGGAAGACCCCCCCAAAAAATGAGATACAAAATCAAAGATAATCTGTTTGCTTTAACTACCTTATTTACTAGAAATAGAGAATCAATAATCATCAAACTGTACACACTCTTCAACAATATTCCAATCAGCTAATGGAACAATTGTTAAATAACAATGACATGATTTGTATTTTGATTGGAAAATTTGATTTTTGTTTTTATTGTTTGTCAAGATAATCATGTCAGTAGATACAGAATAAGACCCTGGACTCATGAAATACTTTGTCAGAATCATTGTGTGGTTCAGTGTGTCTATTTTTCATTCAAAAAGGACTTAAACATTCAGACTGTGCTAACAGTCTGACATGGACTGGATGTTGAGAATGCAAAGACAGAAAAGCTGCTGTGTTCTTATCTACAGATAGGTCAAGGAGTAATGCTGTAAGAATAATGTCTAAGTCAGTACATCTACTGTGGTATCAGCCTGAGTTTGTTTCTCATTCAAGCGGGCATATCATGTTTCATGTGAAGCTTAACCCTGGCCACTGGTGTTAGAATGTATCAACTTTTCACTAAGGAGGAGGAATGGCATGGAAGAGATTTTAAACAAGGAATCTGGTGTTAATTAATTGAAGCACAAAAAAAATGATCAGTCTCAAGAAATGATGTGATTAAAATACAATATATTTCCAGGTAAAATACCAACTCTTCTGAACAATAAATGGACACATAAACAATGAAGGATAGGAATGTAAGACAGGTTTTGTTTAGGGAGGGTATTAGTGGAAGGGGAGGGTAAATGAAGAGAGTAAAGAAGTGTGAATATGGTTGATGTATTTTATACACATGTATGGATGTAGAACATTGAAACTTGTCAAAGTCATTTTAAGAAGGGAGAGGGGAAGAGAGAGAATAATGGAAAGGATGAGACAAACCAGGGTACATTGTATGCATATATGGAAATGTTACAACAAAGCCCCTTGTACAACTACTATGTACTGATAAAATGTGAAAAAAAGAAAAGAAAAAGAAATGATGTAAAGATAAAAATGACAAAAGACATCTGTAGTGTAAGAGGAAGGCAGAAACCAAGAGGCAGCAATAGAGGAGATCCAAAATTGCAGCTAAGGTAGGGAATCAGAAATCCTAAGCTCCCTGTCACCAGAAACCTCCTCGAGATGTTGGAGCTACACTTGGATAATTCTGATTGCTCCTAGACAAAATAATAACCGCCATCACACTAGGTGGAGATAAAATTAAAAGAGTGACCCTTAAATCAGCCTTTAATTGCACCTAATAGCTGCAAAAATCCTGTGTAGCACAGCCAGCAAGGTGTGTCTGGCCCTGGGGGGAAAAAAAAGCCCGGTATCTGTTTCTCTTCTTTGTTACTTTTTTTTTTATTCCTCTCAACACACAGAAGACAGAGCAACAACAGAATCAAACTCTGCAACATCCTGTACCACTAGCCTGTGGAAAGCCTCCCTATACCTCACCACACTGAAAAAAAGGGGTGTCATGTCTTGCCACTAACCAGCTCCAAAGCTGCTTGCATGAAACTGCAGAATAAAGATGTGAGCATTGGAAACCATATGCATCTCCCCTACCCATCCTAGGAAAATAATACAGCACAGCCCCTAGGCAAGATTAAACTTCTCCCCCAGCAAAAGTGAAAACATAAACAACAAACTTAAATCTGACACTTACAGTGGAGATGGTGCTAGAATGCTGAACTTGCCCCAGAAAATGAGAGGGGAGAAAGGAACTGAACTCTCAAAACTGAACTTTCAGTGAACTAACATGTGTAAAGCAGCAAGGGATGAGAGCAGGAGTGTGGCAACAAGCCAACCTCCCAGAGGAGCCACCAGCACTCAGCAGAGATTGGGAAAAGAACAAAGGCTCAGAGCAAGGGTGGGGAAACAGATCAACTTCTCAAAGCAAGGCAGACAGTGGATCCTGGAGCTGATCTCAAAACTGAATTGCCCCAACTGGCTGAGGGAGGAGCTGACCAAACAGATCTGTAGCTGAATGGCAATAAAGCTGCTGCCTGGTGCCAAAAAACAGCTCTGACCACCCCACACAAGCTGGCAGTTGTACCTTACCTCAAAATTCCAACTAATCTTGTGGACAGAAGGACCAAATATTACACACAAGCCAGTCACATGGTGAGATCACATCTGAGCTCTGACTTGTATGCCAATACCAGCATTGGACACCTAAGGAATAACTCCAGAACTTTTACCAAAAGACTCAACTTTGTGTGGTTCCTGAACCAGGTGTTTTTAATTGTGTTTCTTTTTAAATTTTTATTTTATTTTTATTCCTGTATTATTAACTTCACCATGACTATTCTCTTATCCCTATTCTTACCCTCTTCACTTTCACTCCTTCTCCTGTGCTACAATCCATTGTTCTCCCTTCCAACTACTCTTTCTGTGCCTTCTTGTGGACTCTTTTTCCCATCTTCATCTTCCCCCTTATCCTCCCCCAATCTGTCACCACATTACCCCTCCCTCCTACACTCACCACCTGCTGACTAGCCTACCGTACCCTGCAATCCCTGACACAAGCACCCTCCACTAGAACAGAAATACACCCAAACACAAAGGCCACAAACCCAACAACCCCATAACTCTTCCCCATACACCTACTCCTTTTCCCAACCCCCCTTTTAGTGCCATCTTTACCAATTCCCCCAAATCTGTAACTACCCTAATAACCATCATCTTCCCCAATTCCCACTGTTTATAGATACTATCAACAAGGGGTTTTCTATATGATATGTAAATATTATATAGAAACCTGTGAATTTGTTATTGCTGAATTACATTTCCAGGCCAGGGATACAAAGAACACATCAACCTAGCTAACAACCAAGTCAGCCACAACACAAAAATTAAATCAGGGAAAGAAATCAGGCAATCACATCCACCAACTAGCCTAAAAATGCATAGTTGAACAGCACCAAGTGGAATGATGGGAAGAAGAAGGATGAAAACCACTCTCTTAAAAAAAAAATTCAATACAGATTCTGTGGGAAATGAAGAAAGTGGATACCCAGTTCCTGACCCCAACAAAACAATGATAAATGTCACTAAGGTGCCCAGTGACACTCACATAAAAATCCTCAAAGAAGAAAATCTAGAAGATATCACTGAGATATTCATGGAGAAGATATTAGACACAGTTAACCAAGGTGTTCAAGATGCATTCAAGAAATTTCAAGACACCACAAATAAGGATGAGAAGACACAGAAAAAAATAAAGGAACTCAGAGAGGACTTCAACAAACACCAAAGTGAAACAAAAGACACTATAAAAAGAGAGATAATATGAATTAAAGATAGCAACAGAAAATATAAAAGAAGAATTGAACAAAGATATTCAAAACCTCAGAAAAAAAAAGAATTAAACAAATCCTGGAAGTAAAAGTCTCTTTAGTCAAACAAAAAACACAGTGGAAGGCCACTCCAGCAGACTAGAACAAGTGGAAAACAGAATCTTAGAACTCGAAGATGAAATAGAAATTAAAGAAAAAAACAGTGAAACAACTCAAGAGCTGTGAAAGGATTATGCAGAAACTCTGTGACTCCATCAGAAGATCAAACCTGAGAATCATGGGCATTGAAGAAGGAGAAGAGGTGCAAGTCAAAAGGATATGTAATGTATTCAAAAAAATAATAAAATTTCCCAAATCTCAAGAACATTTTGCCCATTCAGATACAGGAAGCCTCCAGGACACCAAACAGACTTTACAAAAATATATCCTCCCTATAGCACATTATTAAAACAACAAGCACAGAGAACAGAGAAAGATATTGAAGGCTGTAAGAGAGAATAAACAAATAATATGTAAAGTTAAACCCATCAAAATCACAGCAGATTTCTCAAGAGAAACCTTAAAAGTAAGAAGGGCATGGAGTGAGGTATTTCAGATGCTGAATGAAAATAACTTTAGCCCTAGAATACTCTATTCAGGAAAGCAATCATTCAAAATTGATGGAGGAATAAAAGTCTTCCACAATAAACAGAAATAAGAACAATATATCATCACCAAGCCACCAATACAGAAGATTCTACAAGGAATTCTGCACACAGAAGATGAAAACAAACAAAAGCATGAGAGGATGGGGAGTACCAAACCACAGGAGAAGAAAAGACAAGTAATCAGAGAGTAGCATTGATTCTACTGCACACAATCAAATCCTTAAACAACAAAAACAACTAAATGGCAGGAATTACCACATACCACATAATATCAATATCAACACTGAATGGCAATTGACTGAACTCCCCCTCAAAAGACACCATTTGGCAAACTGGATTAAAAAGGAAATTCCAACAATCTGTTGTTTATAAGAGACCCACCTTATTGACAGTAATAAAAACTAGCTTAGGGTGAAAGGTTGGAAGAAGATTTAGCAAGGCAATGGTCCTCCAAAACAGGCAGGAATAGCAATACTTATATCAGATAAAGTAGACTGAAACCTGGATTGGTCACATAAGATAAAGAAGGACATGTCATACTAATAAAGGGGGCAATACATTAAAAGGAAATAACAATTATCAACCCATATGCACCCAATGTCAATACACCCAATTTCATCAAACATACACTAAAGGTCTAAAAAGCACATATCAACTCCAACAGAGTGACAGCAGAAGACTTTAATACCCCTCTATCACCAATAGATAGGTCATCCAAACAAAATATCAACAAGGAAATCTTAGAACTAAATGGTACCATAGATCAAATGGATCTAATTGAAGTCTACAGAATATTTCATCTGAAAACAGCATAATATACATTCTTCTCAAAAGTCCATGAAACTTTCTCTAAAATAGATTACATATTAGGACTCAAATCAAGCCTCAGCAAATATAAGAAAATAGAAATAATTCCCTGCATTCTATCTGATCACAATGCATTAAAACTAGAACTCAACAGGAAAAGCAATAGCAGAAAATATGCAAACAATTGGAGGTTGAATAAACATTGCCCAATGATCAGTGGGTCATAGAAGAAATCAGAGAGGAAATCAAAAGTGTCCTGGAAGCTAATGAAAATGAAAATACAACCTACCAGAACCTATGAACACAGCAAAGGCAGTCCAAAGAGGAAAGTTCATAGCCATGAGTGCATTTATTAAAAGGGCAAAAAGATCTCAAATCAACAACCTAATGCTACCTCTCAGATGCCTAGAAAAACAAGAACAAGTTAAAGCCCAAAACAAGCAAAAGGAAAAAAATAATAAAAATAAGGGCCAAAATTAATGAAATACAGACCAAAAATTCCATACAAAGAATCAACAAAACAAAAAGCTGGTTCTTTGAAAAAATAAACAAGATTGCCAAAACCCTGGCAAATCTGACTAAAATGAGGAGGGAAAAGACCCCAAAAAGTAAAATCAGAAATGAAAAAGGGGAGACAAAAACAAACACCAAGGAAATATAGAGAATCTTCAGAGACTATTTTGAGAACATATTCTAATAAATTGGAAAAATCTTGAAGAAATGGACAAATTTCTAGATACTTATGACCATCAGAACTGAACCAAGAGGATGTTAACCTCCTAAACAGATCTATAACACATGATGAAATTGAAGCAGCAATAAAGATTCTCCCAAAAATAAAAGTCCAGAACATGAGGGATTCTCCTCTGAATTCTACCAGACTTTTAAAGAAGAACTAATACCAATACTCCTTAAATGTTTCCACAAAACAGAAAGGGAAGGAACACTGCCTAACTCATTCTATGAACCCAGCATTACACTCATCCCAAACTGCACAAGGATACATCCAAAAAGGAGAACTACATGCCAATCTCCTTAATGAACATTATTGAAAAAAACCTCAATAAAATAATGGCAAACCAAATCCAACAACATATCTGAAAGATCATTCATAATGAACAATTCAACTTCATCCCAGGGATACAAGGATGGTTCAACACATACAAATCAATAAATGTAATACAGCACACTAATAGAAGCAAAGACAAAAACCATTAGATCATCTCAATAGATGCAGAAAAAGCCTGTGATAAGATTCAACACCCCTTCATGATAAAAGCTCTAAGAAAACTAGGAATATAAGGTATGTACCTCAACATTAAAAAGGATATATATATGACAAACCTATAGCCAACATCATACTTATTGGGGAACAACTAAAATAATTTCTCCCAAAGTTAGGAATGAGACAAGGATGCCCACTCTCACCACTCCTATTCAACATAGGAATTCCTAGCCAGAGCAATAAGGCAAGAAGAAAAAATAAAAGGAATACAAATAGGTAAAGAAATAGTCAAAGTATCTCTATTTGCAGATGAAATGATCCTATAACTCAAAGACCAAAAAAATCTATCCAAAAACTTCTAGAAACCATATACAGCTTCAGCAATGTAGCAGGATACAAAATCAACTTATAAAAGTCAGTAGCTTTTCTATCAACAATGAATGAAATGAGAAAGAATATAGAACAATAATTCCATTCACAATAGCCTCAAAAAATCAAATACCTAGGAATAAACTTAAGGATATCACTGACCTCTATAAGAAGAACTATAAACCACTGAAGAAAGAGATCAAGGAAGACTAGAGAAGATGGAAAATCTCCCATGGTCATGGATTGGAAGAATCAACATACAAAGTTGGCTGTACTACCAAAAGCAATCTACATGTTCAATGCAATCCCCATCAAAATCCCACAGACATTCATCACAGAGATTGAAAAATCTACCCTAAAGTTTCTTTGGAAACACAAAAGACCACAAACAGCCAAGCCAATGCTGAGCAAAAAGAGCAATGCTATCACAATACCTGACTTCAAACTACTATACAGAGCCATAGAAATAAAAACAGCATGGTACTGGCACAAAAGCAGATATGAAGAACAGTGGAACAGAATAAAAGACTGGGATGTGAATTCACACAGCTACACCCACATTATTTTTGACAAATGCACCAAAAACATATGATGGAGAAAAGAAAGTCTCTTCAACAAATGTTGCTGGGGAAGTTGGTTATCTGCCTAGAAAACTGAAACTAGATCCATGCCTGTCACCCTGAACTAATATCATCTGAAAGTACCTTCATATCAGACCTGAAACTTTGCAGTTAGTATAGGAAAGAGTAGGGAATACTCTGGAAGCAATAGTGTGGTGAACACATAAGATTGCTGTTGTATTGATGGATTGTATTGTGCTAAAGTATGAAAAATTGTTGAAATAAGAATTATTAGCTAGTGTGTGCTAGGACTTAGAAACCAGCCAGAGAATGACAGGCTGATATGCTAATAAGCCAAACCTAATGTGTTGGACGATAGGCAAATAAGTTAAACCTAAGGTGGCAGTGTGGATAACAGGAGTGGTGAGGTCACCACAGGGTATATAAACTCAAGCTGGAACCCAAAACCTCGCTTGCCTCCCTGCTGGCTAGAGACCGCGCCATCAGAGCTCAACCCGAGGCTCAGACATAGAGGCAGCTGCTGTTTGTGAGCATGCCCCCTTCTCCCAACAACCACTGAGTGTCACCAGCAAACCACGAAACTGAACCTGCACTGAAAGTAGCTGTGAGGATCCCCTGGGGCACAGCTATGCCCTCCTCATTGGCTCAGAAAGCATCGCATGGTGAGTGAGACTTGGGGGAAGGTCTGAGTAACCCCTGGCTGGCTAGGGTAGCAGAGACAGGCATTAGGATTCATAGGAAAGTGCTGTGTGAATGTGTTTGAATAAAATCCTGGTCTCTGAAATAAGAGTCTCCTGAGTGCTGTTGCTCTGTTCTCGATTGAACCAATAAGTGCTCGCAACAAATAGGTATAGGCAAGGGCTTCCTCAGAAGAACTCAACCAACCCAACAACTAAGAGAAAGGATGGGCAAATGGAACTACATGAAATTAAAAAAACTTCTGCACAACTAAATTGAAGAGACCACCCACAGAATAGGAGAAAATATTTGCTAGCTAAACATAGAAGAAAGGACTGATAACAAGAACATACAGTGAGTTCAAAAAACTAAATTCCCCCAAAATTAAATGAGCCAATAAAGGTATGGGCAACTGAACTATACAGAGCTTTTTCAAAGGAAGAAGTCCAACTGGCCAAAATGAAAAAATGCTCACCATCCCTGGCATAAGGGAAATGCAAATCAAAACCACACTAAGATTCTGCCTCACTCCTGTTAGAATGTCAAGCATCAAGAACACCATCAACAACAAATGTTGGTATTTAAGTGGAAGAAAGGAATCCTCATACATTGCTGGTGGGAATGTAAGCTAGTACAGCCACTTTGGAAAACAATATGGAATCTCCTTAAAAAACTAAATATAAATCTACCATATGATCCAACAATACCATTCCTAGGGATATACCCGAAGGAATGTGACTCAGGTTATTACAAAGGCAACTGCACACCCATGCTTATTGCAGCACTGTTTATAATAGCCAAGCTATGGAAACATTCAAGAAGCCCCACTACCAAAGAATGGTTTAAGAAAATGTGGTGTTTATACACAATGGAATTTTACTCAGCCACAAGAAGAATGAAATTTTGCCATTCACAAGTAAATGGATGGAACTGGAGAATATCATCTTAAGTGAAGTTAGCCAGGCTCAGAAGTACAAAAAATGGCATGTTCTCCCTCATATGTGGATTATAGATCCAAAGCAAATCCAGTAATATTATTGGACAGGGTCACACACTAAGGGGAGAACTTGCATGGGAGGAATAAGGAAAGAGAAGGAAACCTAAAACTTGAATGTGGTTGCTGTGCTCACTGCAGAGGAGCAAATAAAGTAATCTTAAACCGGCAGAGGCTACTGGGGGAAGGGGACCAGGAAGTAGCAAAGAGATACGGCAGAAATGAACCATTGTGGGTTGCAACACACAAGCACATGGAAGCAACACTAGGAATCTCTCTGTATAGCCATCTTTATCTCAAACTAGCAAAAATGCTATGTGTTTCATATTATCTCTTATGTTTTCACTTCAACAAAATTGGAGAACAAGAGGGAGAAACAGGTGCTGCCCGGAAGTTGGGGGGTGGTGATATGGCACAAACAATGTATACACATGTAAGTAAATGTAAAAACAATAAAGAAAAAAAAGAGGCAGCAGTAACCATAGGAAGCCAGGAAAAACAGCAGTTCCCTAAAGTGAAGGCTCAGAAATGTGAATATATACAAAGTAGTTTCAAGAATATTTAAACAAAGATGGAAAAGGACAAAATGTAATCTCCGACATAAAACATGTCAAATCTGTATTCATCTCCTGTGTACGCTTAACAAATGGTAAGAAACATAGTATCTTACAATAACACAAATTAACTTATACTATTTGCTTGGATTTGATAACTTTTGAGGATTGTAGTCATGGATTTCGTAGACATGTAATGTAGTGTGTATGTGTGTAATTATGTATGGAGAGAGGCAGAAACGTAAAAACAGTAATAGAAACTTAAAATAAACAAGGGCAACTGATAATACTTCAAAGACTGTAATTATTTACAACTGTGAACAATCTTCAACTCTTTTGATTATGTTTGGTTGCCCTAACATTTTGTGAAGATTTAGTCTTATGTGGAAGTTAATCTTATAATTTAATAGCTCCCTGCTTCTTTTTCCTGAAACTTGTGGGACTGGTTTTGTTGATATCATAACTGGGGGCATGGCTGTTCTTTGACAGATTAAAATCAAGACAGTTGTGTTTAACATATTATTTTTCACTGTATAAATTTCTAATTGACTTTCAACCACTCATTTACATGAAAAGCTTATTTATACGAAATAGACTGTATCCTAATTCTGTTGTGCAGATAAACATCAGATACATTTTACAGATGTAATACACATTGGAATTTCCAGAAATTCAGAGTGGAGTTTTTCAATATCTGGAGAAGCTTCTTCACCAGAGGCAACACTGCAAAACTAAGCTCATTCATTTGCAGTTGTTTCTACAATGATATGCATTTGGAAAAGTGTTTGGATTTATTTATTAATTTATTTTTTTTCTGGTCTAGGTGTGGAAATTTTTTTGGTGAACGATATTTTACTTTTCTTCTTGGTAGGTGTTTATAGTCATGTCTTTTTTGTATTAGTGCATAGATAAGGTTTTTCCTGCTAATTATTTTTTCAGGATAGGGAATTTTAAACTATAGTATAAAATGTTCGTCAGCTGCCTTAGATCAAAGACCATGCCATAATAATGGAAATGAAATAGAAACCAGTTTTCTTTGAAAATAATTTTCTTAATATTGACCTTACAATATAATTAAATTATTTTACTTGTTTAAATGAAATACTTCCATCCTTTTAATAAATATGTTTTCAAAAAGCTATTTAATGACATGTTGTAGTGTTCTATGTTAGATCTAATCACAACTTACTTTAAAGAATAACTTAAAATCTTCTAAACAAATACAATTTTTAAAAATTGCTTTTATCACCCTGATTTTTTCTCTTAAAATTGAAATTAATTGTTAAATCTGTTGTATGTGGTTTTGTATAAATTCCTATTTTATTTAGTTTTGGAGTTGGCAGATTCAGATAAATTAAGGAGATTATTTAAAATTATACTGTAAAATCTATTAAGCCTAAGGTAATCAATTTAATAGATTAAAAACTGACTATATAGAGAGCAGCTATAATTAAAAATATCTCATTGAAATATGTTCTTCAGGTAAAATAGCATAATGCAATAAAAGTATCATAATTTGGTTTTTTTGATGAAAGACAATTTTCTTTAAGAGTTCCTTTTAAAAATTAAAATATAAACTATTCAATCCCTGGAAGGAGTACAGGAAGAGCAAATTTAGGAAAATTTATTCTTTTGTTACCGATATTAATCAGCATATATACAGTCATTCATCACATACAATGATGGACAAATTCTGAGAAATGCAATGTAAGGTCATTTTTTGTCATTGCAAATATCAGAAAGTATACTTAGAAAAATCTTGATGGTATACCCCACTTCCTACCTAGGGCCCCAAATATCCCAACTCATTACCATCATAGAAATAAACATTTTCTTTATTCATCAGTATGAATGCTATTCCAGAAATGATCTAATTTACAGGAAGCCCCTGTAAGGTTTTCAATTCAAGTCACTGGAAAGTTTCTCCATATTTGATATATATTCCCTTCTAGAATTTTTGTTAGTTTCATTGCCTTCAATAATGCAGATTCTTTCCCAATTTCTGCCACTTTGTTGTTACTATTCAAGAACATACCTAGGTTGGATGGGACATGCCCCTTTTGTAGATATAACCATCAATGACTGTCACCTTTGTAGTCTTTAATCACTTTTAATTTTATTAAAAATTAGATCAGTTATTCAGAGTGGTCTCTGACTGGCAACAGTAGTAGAGGTTTTGTTTGCTTATAGGCCATGACAAACAAAACACCATTAGATCAAGTATAGGAAAAATGATGAAATCAAATGACATCTGTGTCTGCTGCTGGCAGGACAGGGCATACTTCCCTTCTTCATAAGTACTAAAAGCACACTCTGCAACGATCATGAAGAGTACAGCCTATTAAACACTTAACCACTAATGCAATTGTTGATCATTATTAACAAGCATGATGTGCTGTACATAACTGCATGTGCTTACTACTCGTGCTCTAGGTTGGTTTATACCAGCATCTCACCACAAACATGTTAGCAGTGCGTTGTGCTACACTGTTAGGGTTATAACATCACTAAGAGAGAGGAATTTCCCAGCTCCATTAAAGTCCTGTGAAACCTCTACCACGTGGTCCATCATTGACCAAAATGTTGTCATACTGCGCTTGACTGTCGTGAGACCAAAACCTCAGGTAATATATTGTATGACTGTAAACTTTAAAGTTTTATTCAGCAAGATGTCATTAGTATAAAATAAACCTCAAAGTAAAGTATAAATACCACATCAACGCTATTCCCTGGAATTGAAAAAAAATAAGTTCTACAAATAGAAGAGATATCTCTTTAGATTCTGATGAAACTATATCATGTGTCTGAAATTTATAAATCAAATGACTTAAGAGTGAGAATATATGATTTCCTGAAAGTGCTTTTATGATTTGTTTTTTTGTTGTTGCTAAAGAAAATGTATAATGATTTTGAAATATAGTATGCTGTTTGGAAACAATTTTGGGGGGTCAGAGAGCAATAATATATATAATATTAAAGTGAGTAGAAGTATGGTTAATATGAAGAAGCTGGTTGTAAGAAAAATTCATATTACTTTTTCTTAGATTACTAAATTTAGTGTTAGAATCTTGTGGTAAATCAAATCTCTCCTAATTTGAAGTAATCATCTTAAAAGTATATTGCTTAAAATCAGACAGATGAAGCCAGTTGCCGGTGGCTCACACCTGTAATTCTAGCTACTCCGGAGGTAGAGATTAAGAGGATTGTGGTTCAAAGCCACAACAGTTCGTGAAGCCTTATCTAGAAAAACACTTCACAAAAGTAGGACTGGCGAAGTGGCTAAAGGTGAAGGCCCTGAGTTCAAACCCCAGTACCACAAAACAACAACAACAACAAATCAGACAGATGCCTTTGCTCTTATTGTTGAAATTATCAAACTCTAAAATGTTTTCCCTTTTTCTATATTTGATTTAAATTAAAACAATAATCCTTTCTAGGTCCTGAAATTATCAATAAAAATTTAGTCACTGTTCTTATTTTTTGCTGAAACTTCCTAAAATTTTCCTTCCTTCTTAGCACTTTTCTCTTCAGGAAATCTTCTATCAGCTTAGCCCACTGTCTTCAACTTTCAACAAGTTATAAATCGAAATAGTAAGTGCTTTTTAGTGCAAATATCATACTGTATATGTTCCCACATCGGCCTATCTACTAACAGAGGGTTGAAAATTATATCTTACCTTGTATAACTTTTTGCTTAAATATTTGAATGAAATAGTATTGAACATATGAGTGATAAAGAATTAGAGCACTATTAGTATTTGATCTTTCCAAATGTAACACAATTTCTGTTTCACTTCCACACAAAACCATTAACATGACCATGTTATAAGAGTTTGACTCCTAACCACATAACTTGAGGAGAGGCACAGAAATTTTCCTTGAAAATAATTCTTTGGTGTTAATTTTTTAAGTCTTTTTTCATAATCCACATTAAAACTACTTCCAAAATTATCTTAAAATTCCTTCTTTTCTAGGTGGCAGTGATATTTTCTCATTGTTACAGTAGTACTTTCAAGAAGTCAGCATTATATATTGAATAACTCATTTTTTCCAGTCCCTAAGCAGTACCAATACAGAGATGAAAATAAAATTACAGAAAACAAATGCCTCTGCAATATACCAGTAGAATGATATAGCCAATACATTCTAAGCAGAACTTGAAGGATACTATGTAAATGACCGCATAGTATCATAGAGAAAGTTGAAACATCTTAAGTATTGTGAAAACTATAGAGAAGGGGAAAGGGAAAGTAAAGGATGAAGAGATTGGATGAGGTATAGTAGTGAATGAAAAACAGTTTAAGCAAAGATTTGGCTGAGAGAAGAGACAGGTAAAACCCTTGAGTGTGCATACTGCCAGATGTGTCCAGTGTGTCTGGACTGAAAAAGATGGAAGAGATGCGTGAAGACAATCCAAATAATACAGGATTTTGTATACTACCAGGAAGATAATTTTCACTTTAAGAGAACAGGGAGGCACTCGTGCATTTCAAGAAAATAATGCCACACTCTGTCATGTGGTTTAATGGAATCATTTTGGTTGCTGTCTTTAGAACAGACTGTGCAGGCAAGAGTAACTGTAGGTAGATGTGATGGGAAGTTGTTGCATTACCTAAGCAGGCATAGTGGTGACATGGAGCAACATGCAGTGATGGAAAGTGGTGATGTTAGAATTTTTGCACGTGTTTATGTTGTTATAATTTTTATTTTATCAGTTTCCCTGTCTGAGAATTTTGAAAGACTGTGTCTATTCATCTTTTCAATCTCATTCTGTACCATTGTGTTTGGCCCAGTGTATGTGACTAATCAATAGTTATTAAGTGAAGTGATTGTTTCTAAATAAACACTGATAAAACTTGCATATATAATTATCCAAATATGTGTCTGTTTGTAAAACATTTTGGTCTATTTTTGCATTCTAAGTGTTCATATTAGGACACGAAAGGAAGGTTTTCCACCACTGAAGATGAAAAATTGATTTCAGGTATTGAAGTTCCTGCTATGTTAGAAGTCTTTTGATAGACATCATTAAAATGTAAGTCATATTCTAATTTTTAATTTATAGAATTTTATTTCATTTTGAGTTGAAAGCTGTTCTACTAATAATCTGATCCCCTTTACTGATGCAAACAAGTAAGATCAGTCATGCCTAGTGGCTCATTCCAGGTGTCACTGCTAGTTAGTTGGAGTTATAGAAGCAGACCCTGGGGCCCTGTCAATTCACGGAGATACATCTTCACACACATTACTTATGTTCCTCTCTCAGTTCTTATAAAACAGACTATGCTGTAAAATACCTTTAAATCAAGAGTCATTGTACTTGATGCTTTTAAAAATGTTTCTCACAGGTGCAAACTTGCAGGAGAATTTATGTCAGATAGATTGATGTTAAACTTTACAAATGTGCAAAAATGGATAAATTTATTGCATTCTTATTTGAATTTTCTTGATTGAAAAAAGAAACTAGTAGAATTCCAGTTTAGAAAAACTACCAGACATATCACAGAGTGAATATAAAGACATAAGAAACATACATAAACATATTCATAGACAAATGGACACACACAGAAAATTAATTTACTAAATCCCAAGGACTTTGGAAAGCACTAAAGGAAAGTAATTGTGCTTCAGTTTGGATATTACCTCTTTTTAGAGCATTTTCCCATGGAGTAGTTCATTTAAACCTCATGACATTCTGTGACATAGGAAATACACTAATCCACCTGTAACACAAATGACAAAATTGAATGTAGGAATACAGAAATTTTTGTCAACGCTTGTCTGACAGTGTAATATTTTTTCAGAAATAGAAACTAATGTATGCTAATAAAATTATTTTACAGTGTACTTTTCATAATGAAGGGCTTACCTAACAAAGAATAAAATGTAAGTTTTGGAGCTTGTTCAAACTCATGTCTTCTAGCACCATCTTGATTCTTCATGAAAGAAAGATCACTTCCTAAGACAGGGGAAAGGAGAGAGAACCTGGAGAATATGGCATGTATCAGGACTGATGATGATTTGGCTTACAACACTTTCTTTTACATTTTACTATACAAGTAAATGTGGAGTCTGCAATAATTTTTAATTTACACAACACTTTACAATTTCTTCCATTCCATGAATTGTGGATGAAAATGATCAAATCAGAGTACTTGTATATTTCTGGACTTATTTTCTGATTTAATTACATACATTTGTGTGATTTTGCAGTGTTTAGGAAACATTACAAAAAACAGTAACAAGAGAAACCCAAGAGGGCAGGTAGCTGACTCCCTGGGACCTTGACATGCATGATTTCAGACAAACACTCCAGATTTTAATGGCAGCAAGGACCAGGTAACCCTGGTTTTTCTGCCAACTAAAATAATGCCAATACATAGGGGGAACAAAATATCCAATGACCAACTTTAAATTAGCTTTGTATAGTGCATAACAGTAGGGCTCTAGGATAGGCAGCTGCAGGCTCCCTGGTTTGTTGGTTCATCAGGCTAAGAAACTGCTTCCCCACTACCACCATTTTTTTGTCTTTTTCTTTTTCTTTTTCTCTCATTTCCTTCTTGTCTTGACCGGTAAAGCAAAAACTCATTGCACAGAACTGCAGAAAGAGATCTGCAAGCATCTGGGACGACCTGGACCTGCCACAATATGCACGGACACAGAACCTCTGCCATCTGCCTGCGTTGCCCTGTAGCTGACCCATTTCCATCTGAGTCTGCAAGCCCGCCAGGTAAGCAGGACACATCATCTGCTTTAGAGGGAACCACATAGTCTAGTGCTACTGGGGAGCTTATTGCTCCCCACTCCTGGACAAAACTGGTCTCCAAATTCATGGAGGGAACAGTTACTCTCTGCCTGGAGGAGGAGGTTCTGAACCTGAGCAGAATTAGCCCGTGCACCTCTGGTGAAAAGGACACACTGCACTGCCTTGGATAAACTGGGAGTGAGCTGAAGCTCACAGTCTTCCAAGAGAAAAAGGTCAGTTCTAGCTCACAGGCCTGCCCTATAGGAGCTGCTCATATACCAGCATCTTGTGGGACCACTTTTGACTCCCCCCGCAAAGGGCCCATCCCACTAAGGAAGGCCAGGGCTCAAACACCTTGATCTGATCCCTCCCAAAGCTGTCTGATAAGGACCGGCAACATCCACTGACAAGTAGTCCATTATACCAACCTTAAGAAGGGACAGTGTCACGGTCAAAGCGCCTATAAAAAACATCAGCAACTGAATTTGAAATCAGAGGAAAGTGTCCAGAACATTCATTTAAGAGATATTTTATGTTTTTATATATAAATATATGCATATATATTTAGATTTTTTACTTTTATTTTAATTTTTTTATTTTACTTTCATTTTATTGTTACCAACCTCCCCTTTACATTTTGTCCAAACACCAATCCGTTTAGCTCTCTATTGGTCTACTTTCCTTTCTTTCTCCAACCTTTTCTCTTCTCTTTTCTTATTTTCTTCCTTCCATTCTTCTGCTTACAATTCTCTTCTCCCCCTCCCTTCCTCCACACAGCCCCCTCTTCAACAATTACCACACACTGGGTAGCCTATTATACTATCCTTACACATTACCCCATCCTTCCTATCCTTTGGCAATCTCTGACAATAGCACCCTCTCCCGCAACAGCTGAACTGCACCTTAATGCATATTAAGGACTTATTACCCTATAGACCCCACATCTCACATCCATTCTCCCCTTATTCTATCTCCCCTTTATGCCCCCTCCTCTAGTGCCTAAGTATCTACCTCTATCCAAACAACAATTGTCCCCCAAATTCCCACTACTTCTAGATAATATCACCAAGATGTTCTCTATATATTATGTAAATAACTGGTCTGGCATTGATTCAGAGAATTTGTTATTGCTAATTTATATCTCCAGGTCAGGGAAGAGAAATAGCACATCAACCTAGGTAACAACTAAGTCGGTCTCATCACAGTATCCAAATCATGGGAAATATAATGGGTAATTAAAACCCCAAGTAGCCAATCAAAAACATAGGAGCCTGGCACAAAAAGAAACATGGGAGAAAAAGAAAACAGGGTACCAAACCCCTCAAAATACTAACAATTCAATAGAGGATTTAGTGGAAAATGAAGGAAAAGAATATGCAATTGCTGATCCCAGTAGAATAAGTGTGTCTAATGAGCTGAAAGAGGTCCATAAAGAGATGTTCAAATAAGAGCTCAAATAGGAGCTCAGTAGAACTTGAGTTGCTCAGCAACTAAGAGAAAGGAACAAACGAGAATATATGAAAATAAAAAGCTTCTTCTAAATTAAAGAAGCTACCCACAGAATGGGAAAAAATCTTTGCCACCTGTAAATCAGAAAAAGAACTGATAACCCTAATATACAGGGAGCTCAAAAAACTAAACTCCCCCAAAATTAATGACCCAATGAAGAAATGGGCAAGTGAATTGAACAGAGCTTTTTCAAAGGAAGAAGTCCAAATGGCTAAAAAAACATAAGAAAAAATGTTTACCATCTCTGGCCATTAAGGAAATGCAAATCAAAACTACATTAAGATTCCACCTCACTCCTATTAGAATAGCTACCATCAAAAACACAAACAACAACAAATATGAGGAAGCATGCAGAGAAAAAGGAACACTTACTCACTGCTGGTGGGAATGTAAGCTAGTACAATCACTATGGAAAACAGTATGGTGGCTCCTTAAAAAACTAAAAATAGATCTGTTATACGATCCAACAATTCCACTCCTGGGGATATACCCGAAGGAATGTGAGTCAGCTTACAACAAAGGCAACTGCACACCCGTGTTTATTGCAGCACTATTCACAATAGTTAAACTATGACAACAGACAAGATTCCCCACTACTGACAAAAGGATTTAAAAAATATGGTATTTATATTGAATGAAATTTTACCCATCCACAAAGAATGAAATCCTGTCATTCTCAGGTAAATGGATGGAACTGAAGAACATCATCTTTAGTGAAGTTAGCCAGTCTCAGAAGGCCAGGAGCTGCATGTTCTCTCATATGTGGAACATAGACCTAATACAAATGCAGGAATATTAGGAAACTCTGGTCACACTAAAAGGAGGTCAAGCACAGGAGGGAGAAGGTAAAAGAAGGAAACTATACTCTCTATACAAGAATGAATATAGGAATCTTAAAGTGGCTGAAACCACCAGAACAAAGGGACTAAGGTAGAAAGAGAAAATTATAGGAGATAAAACAACTGGGGTTCTAATACATATATACATGGAAATATCACAAGGAAACTCCCTGTGTAGGTACCTTTATCTCAAACAAGCAAAAATGTGACATTTTTTTTAACCTCATATCTTTTCTCTTGTATAAAATCAGAGAACAGGAGAGCACAACAGAAGTGAGAAGGGGATGGCGTCAGAGGAAAAGGGGTTAAGAGGGTGACTACAGTACAAAAAATTGTGTACAGGTGTATATAAATGCAAAAATGATACCTACTAAAACTATTCCAGGAAGGGGGGGTGGTTGGATAAAGGAGAGCAGTGGAAGGGATGAATTCAGGTTTGATATATTTGATACATTGTATGTACTTTTGTAAATGCCACAATGTACCCCCCACCCAGCACAAGAATAAAGGAAAATAGAAGCAAACAAACAAACAAAAAACCAGTAACATACTGGTGGAGTCTCTCAAGTGGTAGAATACCACTTCAAATTTTAGAATTATAGTTTTATTTCTTGCTAGAATTCCTAAAAATTAATATTATTTCTAATAAAAATGATATTTTAGGAAATAGAGGTATTTTCTCAAAATTTTCTTTTCATTTGTAAGTGACATTCATTTTGGCACTGATTTTAAATATGAATTTTTAAAAAAAAATTCTGTGGCATGGTTAATTCCTTACAGAATGAAAATAGAACAGTAAAATCTGTGTTATTTCTAAATCTCAGAAATAATGTATGAAATTGTTAACTTTAAAATTTTCATGTTGAAAATTCACTAGGTGTTCATCCTTATGTAATCAGAACAATGATACAGTTGAGAGCAGATTCCTGTTACATTATTTCAGTAGGAAGGGCTTCTCTTGGTGTCTTTCAAACTTCTTTCTTCCTGCTGATGACAGATCTACACATTTCACAGAAGTTGAGATTGCAGATAGGATAAAACCTTGACAGTGCCCCAGTGAGAAAGCATATCATCAGGCTTTTAATGATGCTAATGCAAACTGCCAAGACCTGTCACTCTAAAAGTCACGGCAGGCCCAAAGCAGAGAGCAAGGAATGTGACACACTCTGAAAGCCAACAAAGGAAAACAAATGCATTATGTATATGGATATAAGAATACGACAGTTGCATCTTCAAAGGAAGATGCCTTTAAACGATGCTCTCAAGCAGGCATTCCGTGACACTTTGAAACTAATGTGGACAAGACGTTTGTCCTCAGCAGATTTGACCTACCTTGGCATGGTTATTCAATAAAACCTGAAATGAATGCTGCCGGTATTTAGTGAAAATACCTTGTCAAACTCAAATGTGGAGTGACAGATTGTGAGAGAATGAGGATGATATTCCCTAAAGAACAGGCTTTTGTGACGCTTTCCCCTGATCAGTGCAATCTATATGGAGTTTGAAGAAACTGACAAAAGCAACTGTTGCCTTTTGTGTAGCTCTTATCTTTCCTGCTAAACCCTGTTGAGTATGGGCATGCTTGTGAAGTCTAATACTTCATTAGAGTGCTATCTTTTATCTGCTTGGGAGAAAAATCAGTTACACTCAAAAACAAGTGTTACTTAAATGACAATTAAAAAAAAAATAACATGAGTGCATGTGTGTGATGTATGTGTTTGATGTATGTTATTGGAAATTTTCAATTTTGCTTCAATTTCTGCTACACATGAATGAAGCCGGGACCAAGAATTTAATTGATTTACTCAGGGTCATATGAGATCAAACCTCAACCAAGCGTCTTACGTCATGAGAATGTCTTTGATCTGCTGTCCAGTCACTTGAACCACTTGAAAACTCTGATGGTGTTAAGGTCAGGGTCATGTGGTAACTCAGGCATCATGTGATTATATTTACATTTGAGACCACCATGTAAGTTCTAGAAAGGATTTTCATTACCAAGTGAATTTCATTTTTCAAGAAAAATGCCATCATAGCATCATCAGATATCATCTTCCCTGATAATTTATAAAAGCAAAAGTTGCAGAAGTGAAAATAATCATGCATTGATCTGTTAGTGGGACTAAACTTTGACCAAAAGCAATCACCTGTTACTATAAAAGAATTATTTTTTCTTGATGTAGTCTTTTACTTCTCTCTTGAAGTTTATGGATGTGAGGAAAATGTTGTCTTTGATTCAGAACTCAACCTAAGCACTTCTTCATTCCACACAACCCAGTACATGCTATTAGAAACAAAAAACTTCCATCATTTCAGTGTGAGCTAGAATTATGCAAGTGGTTTTGAAATTAATAAAAATTCCCTCAGACTGTCCAGTCTGGAAGAATGTGAGAGGAGAGGGAAAGAGAAAGACAGAGAGAGAGAGAGAGAACAAAAGAGAGAGAGAGAGAGAAAGAAAGAGAGCAGTAGCTGGCAATTGGACATTCAAACACCTTATCTTCCCATTTGCTACTCAATTTCTGTGAAATCTTAAGAAAACAAATTGTAGGTTCCCTTTTTGTGATGTTTTTCACTTATTAGAGAAGAGTGGTAAAGTAATATTTTAACTCGATAAGTTAGGAGTAAGAAAATTTTGTTGATATTAATGCCATAATAGATAGGAGACAACATAAAAACAGAATATATTAAATTTACAGAGCATTTTATTAATGCATAAAAGATATCACAACTTTACTTGAAGTTGCAAAAACTTTACTCATGAATCTATTATCATTTATCATTTTTATATAAGTTCTTGTGACGAATTCAGTTAATATTATCAGATCAATTTTAAAAATGTAAGCTGCACTTCAGTCATCCACACTTGATTTTTGTCTTCCAAATGATGTTTTCCATGACTTCACTGACAAATCACATTGGGTGCTAGAGAGCAGGAGTATGTTACAGAATTACAGTAATATATCATGTCATTTATTTTAGTAAATATTGATATAATAAGGACTTGTAATCTTCACATTTTATAAAATTGTTAAAGATTATAGTGCAGCAACATGTTATGAAAAATGTAGTAAAACAGAAAGTTGCTGACTCAGATATATATTTTTAATAAGAATTTGGGCTGGAAGCCTAGCTTACATGGTAGAGAACGTGCCAAGCAAGCACGAGGTCCTGAATTCAAAATCCCAGTACCAACCAAAATAATAAAATCTTTATATTATAACACTTTTTGCTTATTACAGAATTAAAGTAAAAATTTTAAATCTACAAAAGAGAAACTATTCTTTATAGTCTAAATCTCTAATGATTTCCAACATTCTTTTGGTGTAATGTAAGCAGAATTTTTTACATGTATGTGTTGAGTTTTTAAGTTTTGGTCATAAGATAAACAATTTGTCTTGTTATTTTGTACTCATTAATGTGAAACTTTTTCAGAATTAATAGATGACATCCCATATGTTATTTTGAGTATAAGGTATAAACTGTATATAAATAATTTAGAATATGTAACAAAGGAATTATTCAAATTAAAAATTAGAGCCTAAATTTAGTTCAACAAGGCTCTAAGTTCTTACCAAAGTGTGTCTTAAGCAAACACATCAAACTCTCTTCTCCTAAGTTTTGCTTATGTTACAAACAGGTCTATGAATTCTGTCTGTCTTTCCTTAGGACAGGGATACTGAGAGCTGATGTCTTCACTCTCAACAGACTTGAGATTTTCTTGTTTCCACTTGGAAGAGCCAAGTATTGTGAATGTGGGACTTTGTTCTGAATCACCCATGCGAACACATTCTGCGTTGGCTTGGGGTGTGAATTGTATTGGGTATTGTTTGGATGTCTTCCGTTCTGTTTCTTCCTTTCTATGAAGCTTTAACATTATAGATGCACCGAAAGCAATGAAAATGCTGCAAGTTTTTTCTCAGAAAACTTCTCTGTAATATTAAGCAGAGAGAGATAATGTCAGGTGGTTAAATCCAGAAATCTGTTTTTACATTAAAATTCTAAGGATGGAAGTTTTCACGGTGGTCTACTTCCTCAGGGTATGCTATCTATGGGAGGGGAAGATCACAAATAGGATTTTTATTGTTGTTCTTTATTGTTATCAAGCTGCCACAATTTTCTCATCAGCACTTCTCTTCTCTACTACTAGTAGTCCAGACTAATGCCAATTCTTTTGAGATGGAGTCAAAAGAATTGACTTTTTCCACGTTGGCGTGGAAGTCACTCTGTAGCCTTTTCTGGCCTTAAACTCATGATCTGTCTGCCTCAGCCTCCTGAGAGCATGGATTACATGTGTGAACCACCATACTTGCTTATTCCTCCTTTCTTTTCTCAAATTCCTTCTTCCTTCTGTTACTACTGATCTATGTCCCACCGATCTATACCTAAGTGTTTTCCCTCTTATTTGTATCTTGTGCTCTCTAAATAGATCATAAATGACAGAAGAATGGATCTCTGGCTCTTGCATAAACTGTCTTCTTGCTGAGTTTGGCTATTAGCAGGTGTTCTAGAAGAATAAAGAGCAGAAAGGAGAATCCAGGATACTTTTTTCTCTCCTTTTTCTTGGGTGGTGTTTACAGCAATGACTTCATAATTTCCCTGGCTCAAACACCCATAGAATGTTCCTCCACATTTTTGGTTTCTTCTTCGTGACCCTTTGACAAACAAGGCTTTTTGGCTCTGGTGTTACCGATTCCTTGATTTACTTCATGCATTGATTTGTTTGTTTGGTTTTAGTTTTTTGTTGTTTCCAGACTAAGTATAGTTGAGATAGCAACGATATGTTCTGTCATACGTTGTGTCCTGCTGACCCCTTTTGGTCCTTTCAGACTTTGATCACCTTCATTACAGATTTCCTATATTAAATTCTTTTGATCACAGATATTCTAAGGTATATGAGTTTCCTGCTTTGACATGGATTGTTATGGTACTTTCTCTCTCCAGTGTTCCCAGAAAGTTATCTTCCATGATGGTATTACAGAACTGAGCTAATCCTTAATTTAAACATGAACAAAGTCATAATGACCTTGCAAATGGAAAATGGGAGAATGGTAACCTGTGGCTGACAATGACATCATTTTTATTTAAATGATTGTCTATAGATGGCTTAAACTGAAGGGCTGATAAAAGTCATGGCTTGGAAAATCAAGTGACTGTTATATTCAACTCTTATGACAATAAGGATAATGACGAGAACAGCAGGATTTGCTGCCCCACTTACAAGAGTGAAGAAGAGCTGACAAGAGCAAAATGGATACACTTATGCCTATGACCTCCCAGTCAAAAGCAAGCCTATGAATGTACAGAACTTCACTGATAAATTTAAAAGAATTTATTATATCTATTGATGCAAAGCAAATGTGCAAAAATTTGAAAGTGCAGAAGAATGAATAATAAAGAAATTGACTGCACACCAGCACCATGATGCAGGTCAGATCACTAATGCTTAAGCTTAGGGTATTATGAAGTTCTCACAATTACTGTTCTTATTCCCAGAACAATTATTTCCCAAATGCCCTAGGAATCGAATCAATAGGTTTCCTCCAGGAGAATAGATGTCCATTGCAAAGGCACCACAAATAAATATTTAAATTTTATTTTTATATACTCCTAAAAATCATGATAGTAGATTGATAAAGTCACTTCCAAAGAACAAATTTTAATCTAAAGTTGCTGTATGGTTTCACTAAGTTTCATTCTAAATGTAAGTTCTAGTTAGAAAAGTTGGAATTTGACATGTTTGCTCATTTGACTACTGAAGTCTGGATTCAAAGCTTGTATTAATGAGATCAAAAAATACCAGTCCTCTGTGGCATAATGGAGAGGAAGGCATTCAAGTCTTAGGACAATAGCAATGCTTCAGAGAGCCTGTTGCATGCTCTTCTGTCACTGTCTCCCAGCAATGTATCCTAGATGTGCCCAGATTTCCCTTTATAAAGAATTGATAAGTGCATTTATGGATACCTGTAGTTTTGAAAAGCTCTGTGGTGGCTGTCATCCTAGGCTAGGGATAAAAGTGGAGTTGTGTTGTAATAGAATTGAAGTCCTTGATTTCAATGATAATAATGGTATCCTGGAGCGTAGGAGACTGGGTTTAAGTGTTCAGACAATCCAAGTTCAATTACCATCGTAGGCAGCAGTACTGGAGTGGTAATCAGAATGTTTTGACACACATGGTTTCGTGGTGGTATTTTAACTGAACTTGAAGTCCCTAGGAATAAAACAGATGTATAAATCTTTATAATAGGAAAAAATCTAAGTCTGGTGACTTAGATCACCCAATTTGTGCCACCACAAAAGGAGTTACACTTTCCAGTCCATAGAGAGTTAGATCGTTGGTCACTCTATCACAGATGTGAAGACCTTGATTAAAAACAAACCGCCAATGAGAATGTACTGAAATATTTCTCCAGGCTTTGTTTCAAAGCACCAGAGGCTATCTAGTATGACAATCAGATACTGGGTAAATACATTTATTCAAAAGTTTAAAGACTTGCCAGGTGCCAGTGGCTCACACCCTTAATCCTAACTACTAAGGAGGCAGAGAGCAGGAGGATCATGATTTAAAGCCAGCCCCAGAAAATATTTCATGAAACCCTATCTTGAAAAAACCCGTCATGAAAAAGGGACTGTTGGAGTGGCTTGAGGTGTAGGCCCTGAGTTCAAACCCCAGTACCACACACACACAAAAAAAAGTTTAAAGACTTTATACTGATTCTGAGTTAATGTGATCTCTAGGAAACCGAAATTCCACATTCACACAAGTATCAGAGTGAGGAATTAGGCTCAGAGATATGCTCAGATTTGCTCCAAGGCTATGTTAAAATGGCACCTGCTGGAGTATACATAATAACCAAGCTTTAAGATCTTGTCATATAAGCTCTTTTTCCTATGGTGTGAAGTCCAGTAAAATAGCAAAAGCCAGTGAAAACACATCAGAATGGGTTTCTTTATCATTTTATAAAAAACAAATGGAACAAAGCAAAACAATATCTGTCACAACCCTGAGAGACTTATGGCAGTTGAATTGTCATTGGAGGTTTGAAAGGCAGATGTTATTCCAATTATACCCACCTTTAATTTGCCTATTTGGCTGTCATAAAAGTCAGCTGTATCTTAAAAATGAATGCAGATTATTGAAAATATAATTAGATAGCAACTCCAATTGTAGCTGCTATCAGAGATGTGGTATCTTTTTTAAAGCAAATCAACACATGTCTTGCTTTGATTTATCCTATTGACCTGGGAATCCATTCTTCCCCATACCAATCACAAAGGATACTCAGAGAAGTATGTCTTCCCCTAAGAGAGAAAGTAATATAATTCCACTGTCTTCCTTCAGGGCAATGTCAAGTGTTACTTTTGAAATTAAGTCTCCAGGACTTTTGTCCTAGAGAGAGCACACAGAATATAATTTGCTTCACCAAGTGGCATTCTGATTGCCCCTAGTGGGTAGGTTAGGGAATGCAGCCTAGATGTGTTGGTTATACATATGTTTGGTAGAGGGAGAATAAAGCTACAAAATTTGGGGGCCTGACATTTAAATGAATGTTTTAGGGAGCAGATGGTCAGAGACATGCTGGTATATCACACCTAAACTAAGACAAGGTATCTCATTTTGCATTAATACCTACCAAGTATATAATACCTGTGAGACTACTATAGTACACAATATGTGTGTAGTCCCTGGACTCTTTTGCCAATAACCTGTAATGCACCCGGTTTTGAGTGGGACCTAGAAAAAGAAAAAGTGCTGCATCAGATATCGATTATGCACAAAGCCACACTGTAAACGAGGCCTGGTAAAGCTTAAAATGTAAATGAGGTAATGGAAATTTTATATGGAGTCTCTGAAAAGACCATAGGATAGTTAAAGCATTGTGTGTTTTTTTGTTTTTTATCAACTCACTTTTCTGATTTCCACATTTTTTTCTTAGCTAGCAGTTTATTTGGAATTATATTGATTAACATACAAATATATGGATTTATTCCAGTTATAATTTTTCTTATTGATTTTTTTACTGCAATACCACTGGGGTCAAAGAACATTTGGCATGACTTCACTCCTTTGCATTTTCTTGATATGCATTTATGGTCTTGCATTATCAAAACTTGTGAATGTCCTAAGTGTATTTAAAGAATAGGTACATTTTTCAATTATTGGATGTGATTTTTCAAATACAGTTTATTGAGAGCAACTTTCTAAGTCCTGTTTCAAAACTTCCTATCAATGTATCTTTTCTATCATTATTCTATACCTGTCCTTATTTCTAGTGATAAGTGTTTCCTTGAAGACTACTTACCCCCAATATTAGGACAGAATTCCATATTTCTTCTTTCCTGGTTACTATTTACATAGTAAGTCTTTTTATATTCTTTGACAAGTTTTCTGTATCCTCATATTTTAGGATTTATATCTGCTTTTAAATAACCTTATTTTATATTTTCTTATATTCTGTATAATTATTGATATATTGGTGCTTAACTATCTTATCTTACTCCTTGTTTTTTTTTAATTTGTTCATCTATTCCACATTCTGTTTTATGCCTTTTATTATGGCCATTGAAACACTTAAAATTATTCTATTTTGTAGCCTTTATTATGGCACTATTTTATTTACTTTTTAAGTGTTCCCTTAGGGGTTGCAAAAGCCCCTTACCCACTAAAATCTAGTAATAACTCATACCTTTATCAATATCTAGAAAAAATAAGGTCAAATATTCTAAATTTGATGACCCCTCATACTTCTTTTGTGGCTGTGTCATACATTGTAATTTCATATGTAGCATATAAAATTTAAAAGCTAATAAGAAAAATTTTGAACATTATCTGTTCTTTGGGTTTTTCTTCCTTACTGCACATCTGTTTGAAGATGAGACTCCAGTTTTACATGAATTCAACCTTCTTACTCTGTCTTATAGGTGCCTTTTGTGGTCCTGGGAATCATACCTGGTTCTTGTACATGCTGGGCAGGTGCCCTAGCATTGAGTGACATCCCAGCCTCTTTTACTTTGATCCATGTATCAGATTTGGAAATTTTCCTGAACTTTCAGTTTAATACTCCTTTCTCCTTTTGCATCTGAAGCATTGTTGAATTTTGGATCAAATTATATTACAATTTTAGTTCTAGGATCCCCATTCCATTACTTTATTATATATGTTTCATTAAATAGTACATTTTAAAAATCTAACCTTTCAAATATATTTGTACATCAAATTTAAAATTTAAAAATTTTCACATATCAGGGATTGCTACCACCTGCAGGTCTGCGTCATCCAGTCCACTGAGGCCTGACTAGAACAATGAGGTGGAGTAAGGAGGAATTTACTGTCTCTGCTTGAGCTGCCATATCCATCTTGTCCTCAGACATTAGTGCTGTTGGTTCTTGGACCTTTTGGACAAACACCATTGAACCTCCTACCCTGGCTTTCAGCCTTTTTATTTAGACTGGAAGTGTACCATCCCATTTCCTGGGCCTCCAGTTTGCAGATGGCAGATTTGTGGACTTCTCAGACTCTATAATCAAGTTGGCCAATATATAATAATATATCTTTCTATACATGCATATAATCTATTGTTTACATCTTCCTAGAGAATCTTCCTGGTGAATTTTGACTTAAGATTTCTGACTTTCACAGTACATTAACTCAAATATCTAGATCTCTTATAAAAATCTCTCTCTCTCTCTCTCTCTCTCTCTCTCTCTCTCTCTCTCTCTCTCTTCTCCTGGCATGTTGGTTATCCTAATTGGATGCTGGGTATTACAGCATTGTAGAGATAATTTGAGGTTACAGTTTTCATTATTTTTCTACAAAATTTCTTGTTCTGGAAGGCAGTTTTATTTCTGGTTCTGGAAGGCAGTTAAACTGGGATCAGATTATTAGGTCTACAGTGGAACAGAATAGAGGACCCGGATATGAATCCACACAGCTATGCCTACCTTATTTTTGACCAAGATGCCAAAAAACATATGATGGAGAAAAGACAGCCTCTTCAACAAGTTGCTGCTGGGAAAAGTTGTCTGGCTGCAGAAAATTGAAACTAGATCCATGTTTATCATCCTGTACTACTATCAACCCAAAATGGATCAGGAACCTTAATATCAGACTGTAAACTCTGAAGTTAGTACAGGAAAGAGCAGGGAACACTCTGGAAGTAATAATTATAGGCAAAGACTTCCTCAATAGAACTCCAGCAGATCAGCAACTAAATGAAAGGATGGACAAATAGGACTTCATAAAATTAAAAAGCTTGTGCACAACAAAAGAAATGGTCTCTAAACTGAAGAGACCACCCACAGAGTGGGAGAAAATATTTGCCAGCTACACATCAGACAAAGGACTGATAACCAGAATATACAGGGAACTTAAGAAACTAAACCCTCCTAAAATCAATGAAACAATTAAAAATGGGGAACTGAATTAAAAAGAACTTCATCAAAAGAAGAAATTCAAATGGCCAAAAATCACATGAAAAAATGTGGCCATAAAGGAAATGCAAATCAAAATCACACTAAGATTTCACCTCACCCCTGTTAGAATAGCTATCATCAAAAACAACACTAAAAAATGTTGCGAGGATGTGGGGGGAAAAGGAACCCTAATCCACTGCTAGTAGGAATGCAAATTGGTGCAACCACTCTGGAAAACAATATGGAGACTTCTTAAAAATCTAAACATAGACCTGCCATATGACTCAGCAATCCCACTCCTGGGGATATACCCAAAAGAATGTGACTCAGGTTACTCCAGAGGCACCTGCACACCCATGTTTTTTGCAGCGCTATTCACAATAGCCAAGTTATGGAAACAGCCAAGATGCCCCACTACTGACGAATGGATTAAGAAAATGTGGTACTTGTACACAATGGAATTTTACTCAGCCATGAAGAAGAATGAAATCTTGTCATTTGCAGGTAAATGGATGGAACTGGAGAATACCATTCTGAGCGAGGTTAGCCAGGCTCAGAAGACCAAAAATTGTTTGTTCTTCTTATGCAGACTTTAGATGTAAAACAAATGCAGTAATATTATTAGACTTGGGTCACACGCTAAGGGGAGAACACATATAGGAGGAATAGGGAAAGGTGAAGAAACCCAAAATTTGAAAGTGCACTGCAGAGGAGATAATACAGTAACCTTAAAATGGCAGAGGTCAACAAGGGAAGGTAGAGAGGTCTGGTAGAGATGAATCAATTTAGGTTGTAATATACTTATGCATGGAAGCAATGCTAGAAATCTCTCTGTACATCTATCCTTATATCAACTAGCAAAAAGTGTATGTCTTTCTTATTATTGCTTATGTCTGCTCTTCAACAAATTTGGAGAAAAGGGCAGAATAGGTTCTGCTGGAAGCAAGGGGGGTAAGGGAAGAAGGAGGAGGTAGGGGACGGGGGTAGAAATATCCAAATAATGTATGCACGTATGAATAAATGAAAAAAATAAAAAAAGATTATCAGGTCTAAACAGAGATTGCACTATTATAACATATGACTTCAGTATTTTTATGGACTGGCCATTTTTTTCCATCTATTCCAAGGCTATAACTCTCTCACAGAACCTACTGAATTTCCTAGGACCTTCAATCCTTGTTAGAGCTTTCACTCCCTAGGACTCACAAGACTGCTGGATGCTCTTCTCACATATTCAGGCTCTCAGCTGTTCTGAGAATTAGCAAATGCAGTGCCAATTTTCAGGTTCACTTTTTTGCACTTCTCTTTTATCTGGCATCCAGGACCTTGTAGTCTGTGTTGCCAGTATTTTTCTAATGCTTTCAAGCAATCTCTTGGCAGAATGTTACAACTCAAAAATATTTTGCAATTAATATAAGCAGAAAATTTTGATATTCAGACTGAGTCCATCTTTATAAAGAGGTGACAGTATATTGAGTTTTAAAGATGGTTGCCTCAGGTTCAGTGGGAACATAATCTTTTGTATGGCAAATTAAAACTAATACAGGGGTAAGAATGTCCCTCAGAATCAGTAGATAGTATCCATTTGGTGTTCCTGTTTGTGCTCTCTGTTTTCTACTTAGTTTAGTACAAATAAACCTTTCTTGCTTTTCCCAGACTCCTGTGTCTTTTTTCATTTGTTTTGGGCTACATGAGGCATTGGGGTGCAGAGAAGTAGAGCCTTTCTCTATTTCCCATTTGATGGAGATTGGCACCTCCAGCAGGGCCAGGTCTCCTTGTGAGCTGTAGTGCTCCAGGACAGGTGACTGTTCCCTTACTTCTTTTAGTGTAGTCCAGTAGTGCTTCCTGCTCTTGTTTCCTTTAGGCTGCCTGTCTGTACATAGGTTATTTTCTTAGTTCTCCCATCTGTCTAACCTGTTAACTGTATTAAATTTCCTTTATCTTAGCAAAAACAAAATAATAATAAGGGCAGAAAAATGGGGAAATTTGAAGGTATTCTATACTGCAAAAGGAAGCATCAAATTCCTTCAAATTTAGACATCATGACTTGTCTATGAATGATTTACTGCAAGAAGGGAAACAAATTTTTGAAAAATGACTTTGAGTTTTAAAGGACCTTGAAGAACATGATTGTTGTTCCTATGAAATCAAAGCAACATGTCATGATGAAGGAAAATTGATATGAGAAAGATTTAATGGAAGGGAAACAAGATTTCTGAATTAAAATCTATGATAGATATAGCAACTATCAGATTAAACTTTGAGAGAATTTAGATTAATCATGTAACACATAAATGCAAGTTTCATTTAGGATAATAGTGTCCTAAAATGACTCCCAGCTTGAATTAGAAAATAACGAATAAATGACTTCTTGTTTATGAGATTTTTTTTAAAAATTGAGCTATCAAACAAATATGAAATGAAAGTCAAAATTACATTAAATGAACACAAATGAAAGAAAATAGTGATAGCAATATTAAAACCAAGCCATAATCAAATAAAATATTCAATAGAAGAATCATTTCATATAGATAATAGAAATAACAGGAAAATTTCAGAGTTTCAAATTGTGTAAAGTAGATTTGATACCATTAGGAATATAATAGAGGCATTGAGAGCAAAAAAATGGGAAAGTGAATGGGTGTATCAAGTGGTCAAGTAGTGATTCTACACCATTGTTTTCCCAAAAGCTTTGAACATACTTTGTACATTTTGATAATTCAATATATTGCAAAACTTATCTTTTTAGGGTCTAATAACTGAAAAGTATATGTGGATACTAGGTTGAAAATGTATGTGTTCTTGATTCAAAAGAGAATCACAAAAAGAAAAAGGCTCATTTTGTGCTATTCATTTTGTTGCTTTAAGTTAGGGCAGAACTAGCATGTCTCCAAGGTCAGATGCTACCTGATCATCACAGTTCTGCTTGGAATTTAGAAAGTTCTTCCTGAAAGCTCAGCCTATAGAAGCTTTCCCCTTGGAAATTCATTGATTTTTATGGGTCATGTAATAACCACTCTTACTGGAATGTGTCTATAACCTCACCCAGTAATTTTGACAAACACAGAAGTTTTGACTAGAAGGATTTCCAGAAAACCCTCAATGAAATGGAAATATGAGAATTTTGTTTGCAAACTTTTTTATGCAATAAGATGGTATTTGGCATTACAGGATGAACACTGGTAGTCTTTGAATCTATTTAATAACAGTGTTAACACAGTGACTGAATCATCACCCATAATGCCCTGGAATAAAAATAATGTTATTTACAATAAGAATTTGACAGATCAGTGAATGCTGTTACTTTATAATGAAGCTCAGAATAAGCAGTCTTTCAGGTGTAAAGGTTTCTTTTAATTCTGCTGTGGTGCATAAAGAATGAAATAAGAGAAGTAAAAGTAAAACTGGAGACATTGTCAATGAGGCAGGGATCAAGCCTGACTAATACACACTAATTTTTTATGTTTTGTGTTTTGAAGGCAAAATTGATGCAGAAGATCATATGGTAAAAAGATGGATCCTTCAAGTAATTTAACTATAACATAATAAATTATGATCTTTTTAGTTTTTTGTTGTTGTGCTGGGTAGAGGTACATTGTGGCATTTACAAAAGTTCTTACAATATATCAAATGTGTCATACTTCAATTCAACTCCTTCACTATTCTTTAACCCCTCCTTTCTCCATTCCTGGAACAGTTTCAAAAGGCATCATTTTCCATTTACATACATGTGTACACAGTATTTGCACCACATTCACTCCACTCCCTTTCCCCACATTTTCCCCTCTCCCTCTGGAGCTCCCCCCAACCCAGGCAGGACATTACCTGCCCTCCTGTTCTGCAATTTTGTAAAAACAAAAAAAGAACACTTTTGTTTGTTTAAGATAGCTACACAGAGAGTTTCCTTGTGATAGTTCCATATATATATATATATATATATATATATATATATATACATATATACACACATATATATCATAGCCCTAATTGGTTCATCTCATCTAGTTCTTATATCTAAAAATTAGCTCAAGAACTAGATAACTGCTTTCTTCAAAACTTAAATTTATATTTAGAATGATCACATTCTTCCAAGAACTATAAACTTCTGTATTTCTGGACCTCCCTCATAATTTGATGATGTGGACCAGATTCTGTAATTCCAAACATAACTAACTCATATTTACTTTTCTCCAGATTTATAATTAGACTCTAATCCAGTATAACCAGAATGCTTAGTCTATGAGAAGACATAGATTCCAAATTCATTTGTAAATTTATATCAACACAAGTATGGAAAACATGCATGACATGGATTTTGAAGATTTTTCATAAAGGAAGTAAGGTTAGATTGGAATTGTTTTTGTAATTATGAAAAATCTGAAGTTTAGGTACAATAGTATACATTAAGGAAGAGAAATTCCACTTCTTTGCCTGGTTGATTTGCATGAACTTGGCCTATGACAAATAAAGTTGAAATTCCAGTGGCCTACAGGAAAAACATAAACGAAGTCTATAACTTTACTTCTGAAAAGATAAAATAATAACTATTTTAGGATTATCAGGGCATATCAAATATTCAGTGCATATTCTTTACAATTTTTTAAATAACATTTTGCAAATGTAAGATTAATTCTTAGCTCAGACTTACACAAAAACAGGTCATGGATTGAGCCATAGTTGCTAGCTTCTAATATAGAAGAAGAAAACTGGAAAAAATGTTTCAGTATTTTATTAATTATGTGTGATCTTACTTACCAAATAATAATTCATCAATGCATTGATAAAGGTATTGGTTTAGTAACTACCAGCATTGTAAAATTATGATTGTCTCTGTCCTCTGCATTCAGCCTCAAAAATTATTCTTATCTGCTAAGATTCTCTATAACCTATAATCCCTTTTCACAATGAATAGGGTTAAGCTTTGTAACAAATTCGATGTTGCAGAAATGATGGGTGGATCTTAGGATAGATTATAATTGCTGTGCTGGAACACTAACTCTGACAGAAGTCAGCGTCCATGCCATGAACACATCATGTGTTTGTTGTCTATTTATAATTCTTCTTTTGAGAACTGTCTATTCAATTAATTTGCCCTTTTGTTAATTGATTATTTGTTCTTTTGGTGTTTATGTTTTCAGGTCTTTATGTATTCTAAGTATTAATCTCTTGTGATGATTAGTTTACAAAGATTTTCTCCTATTCTGTAGGCTATCTATTTATTCTGATATTGGATTCCTTTGATGTGTGGAAGCTTTTTAATTTGATACAATCCCATTCTTGCTCTTGTTTTCTCAAATATTGAATTCCTACACAGAAAGTCATTATTTATGTGTATATCTTCCAGTGTTTTCCCTGTAGTAGTTTCAAGGTTTCAGGTCTTGCATAGGTGTTTGATTTATTTTGAAGATATTTTTTAATAGGGTGAGAAATACAGACCCAGTTTCACTCTTCTAATGGGGATATCCATTTTTCCCACCACCACTCATTGAAGAGGCCACCATTTCTCCAGTGTAATATTTTTGAACCTTTCTTGAAGATTGTATGACTGTAACTATGTGAGCTTATTTCTGGAACTTCTATTCTATTCCATTGGCATACAATTTAGGCCTGACATTGTGATACCTATA
This sequence comes from Castor canadensis, assembly GCF_047511655.1. NCBI lineage: Eukaryota > Metazoa > Chordata > Mammalia > Rodentia > Castoridae > Castor > Castor canadensis. The sequence continues at coordinate 12,899,971 of NC_133389.1, forward strand.
GCATTGATCATTTTGCTTTTTATTTTCCATACAAATTTTATGATTAGCTTTTCTGTTTATATGAAGAATGACATTGTAATTATGTTGAATTGCATTTACTCTGTGTTGATGGTGTAGCCACTTTTCCAATATTAAATCTACCAATAGGTGAATATGGGAAATCTTCCAGTGTTTTCCTCAAATTTTTCAGAAGTGTTTTATAGTTTTTATTGTAGTGGTCTTTCACCTCCTTTGTTTGTTTTATTCTTAGGTAATTTTTGTGGCTATGATGAATGGTACTGTTTTCCTGAATTCTTTCTCAGCCTATTTGTTCTTGCTATATAGAAAATCTATGGATTATAATAGGTTGATTTTGTATCTTGTTACTGCGAAAAAGTATTTATCAGATGTTAAAGTTTTTGGTGGAGTTTATAGAGTTGGTATCAATATTTTCATTAAAAGTTTTGTAGTGGGATTTGCCTGGAGACATGGTTTAATGTGTCCACAGTAGATAAATTATTTCTACAGTTTTTATGGAACAAATTCTATCCAAACACATATAATACATCCCTCTGCAAATGTGAACTTGGGTACCTAATTCACTCATTCTGCATGGACAAATACTAGGAGAGCGATTTTCCATAATAAAAATAAAAATGGCAGATATTTCCACTGTTACCATGTGGTAGCATATATCCATTCATTTCAACATGTCAGCTTTTCCATAAATTAAAATTTACAAATGCTACCTTATTACCTAATGCAAAAGTATTTCAGCTAAAAACACATTGAAATACTCTTTGAAAAATGGAATGCAAAGAAAGAGAGAGAAAAGCAAAAAAGGAAAAGAGAGAAAGAAGAGATGAAGAGGGAGGGATGAAGAAAGGGAGGATTAACCAATAATGTTTAGATCATTTATTGCATGCAATTTCAGGTGCAGAATTTTTGGATGATGTGAATTTTTCTTATCATCATAGAGTTTACATCTGAGAGATTTATTTAAGCATTTTATGTATTCAATATACAATAGCAAAAGGAAAATTGTATTACTTCAAACATTTTTTAATCACAAGAAAGAAAATAAGACTATTGGGTGTCATTTAATGCTTGGATTCTGTTCTTTGGGGAAGGAAGAAAAGGAGGACAAACTTCTTTGCCATCTGACTTGGTTACCTCTTGTATTCTCTGGGAAGATTTTCTTTCTCCATTACTTTTATTATCACATACAGGGTGAAAAGCACAGAAGATTACACTTTTGGGAACTATACTATTTTAGCAGTCATCCAAAGCTTATTTGTTTCCATGGATGCCTAGCTATTACTTTAGAGGTTGAACAATAAAAGAAATTTGCAAACCTTGAGATTTCAGTAGCAACCATCTGCAGACATTCATTTAGGACTTCCATGGGTGTGTAAGTAATATCCTAAGCTTTAAACAAAAGCCAAGGTAACTTTAATGTAAAAAAAATCATAAAACTAAAAAAAAAAGAATTTAGCATATTTCTAGACAAGTGATAACTTGATTAAAATGCCTTTTATTTCTGTTAACACCTATGATAATTTATGCAACACAATAAAACATATGCTTTGTACTGGGAATAGCTTTTAGTACCTAGGATCTGAAATTCTGTCTAAATTTGGAATTTCTTCTTGCACTAGTCTTTATGATAGGTAAAACCTAACTCTTTTTTTTTCTTTTATTATTCATATGTGCATACAAGGCTTGGGTCATTTCTCCCCCCTGCCCCCACCCCCTCCCTTACCACCCACTCCTCCCCTTCCCTTTCCCCCCAACCCCCTCAATACCCAGCAGAAACTATTTTGTCCTTATTTCTAATTTTGTTGTAGAGAGAGTATAAGCCGTAATAGGAAGGAACAAGGGTTTTTGCTGGTTGACATAAGGATAGCTATACAGGGCATTGACTCACATTGATTTCCTGTGCGTGTGTATTACCTTCTAGGTTAATTCTTTTTGATCTAACCTTCTCTCTAGTTCCTGGTCCCCTTTTCCTATTGGCCTCAGTTGCTTTTAAGGTATCTGCCTTAGCTAGCAGTTGTTGCCCTTAACGCAGAGAAGCTAAAACCTAACTCTTATGATAGAAACAATTAGCCAACTATAAACTTAACAACCTCGGTTGCTACTATGGTGAAAGTGTGGGCACAATGTGTGCTTAACTTGGTGTACCTATGACAGTGGCAACAGCAGTGTCACATGGGGCAGCCAGATAACATTAGCAGTTGTCACATGGTTTTATCAGGCTGAGTCTATGGTATTGCTTTCTCTCCAGGCAAAACTCATTTTTATTTTGCTCTACTTGGGGGGTTGAACTCAGGACCTTGCAGGATAGCAGGTGCACTGTTACAACTAGAGTCACTCCCCCAGCAGTCTTTTCTTCTGCTTATTTTTGAGATAGGGTCTAACTTTACTTCCTAGGCCAGCTGAGATTGCAGTCCTCCTTGTGGTTCCCTGCATAGCAACAAGACAAGTGTTCAACAGTGCTTTCAACCATTGGTTGAGATGGGGTCTCATGAATGTTTTGCCTAGGGTTGGCTTAGAACCATAATTTCTGCCCCTGAATAAGTAGGATTAAAAATTAAGATATATTGACCTAGTACTTCCATAGCTAATATCTATGTAGGTAAATCTTGAATTGACAGCTCAGATTACTATAATGATATTGCAGTATTATTTATAAAACAAAAATATTTTTATGCTAAGTTAATTAAATGTGGTCTTGTAGAATAGTACATTAGTGTTTTAAATGAATAATGTAATATGAATATGTGATAAATATTATATAATTAAATCTGTGATGTAAAGACAAAGATTAGCCTAAACTAAAGCAAAAAAAGTATGAAATAATTTTGACAAAAAAACTATAGTAAATTTTGTGTAGTAGATTTATGTAACAATTTCATTACTTATAATTTTCTCTATGTTCATTAAGTACATATCATTTTTATTACATGTATGTTTATACACATGTATGTGCATGGCATACTTGTCATGCATGCTTTAAATTTTAGTGAATTTTCCAAAAAGCACCATCTCTTGAGTTTTTAGAGGAATAAAGAAACATAAAATGTAATTTTTGTTTAAATGTAAATGTGGTCATAAAAATACATTAATATTTAAACAATTAAACTTCTATTCATCTCTAATTCACAGAAGTTCATCTTTACCCATCCATACGGTTGTACTTAGACATGTTTTTCTTGGAATGTAATCCTCATTACACTAAAGACAATCAACACAAGCCAGGTAGATGTGAGAGTGAATAAGAGCCTATTATTTTTAAGCAGAATTACACATGGGCTTGTTTTGTTCTTGTTCTTGGTGTTACTCATGTACAGCAGAAAGTAATGCACAGAGTGTAAACAACTGACAAGATAAATAGCAGGTCAAATAAAGTAACCATTAACACTCATAATTATATTTTCTATAAGTGCTCTTCCCTTTAGAAGGTGTCCTAAAGTGTCCAAAAATCACAAACGGGAAGAGACATGAAGTGGATGGAAGATTGAGAGAGTAGCCTGAATGATTCCTTCTAATACCATGCTCAGATTTACTCCAACACTAGCCCTCAGGCAATAATGTCAAAATTCATTTATTGTCATTTCACGACTCTATCGTTTGAAAGAGTCTGGACAGGTTTAGAAAGGTCAATAAGATGAGAAAATTGAGTTGAAGTGATTGCAAACACAAGCTGCCATGTCTACAGCAACTTTTAATTATCCATAGAGGAAATGAAAAAATATCAAAGCAAAATGTTAATACTTCTTCAAATCTGTAAAATGAGTTCAGGGATAAAAAGTACAACAGGGTAAAAAAACCAGATATGTGGAAAATTATTGCATAATAAACTGAAACTAGACCCATGTCTTTACCCTGTACAAGTATCAACTCAAAGTGGATTAAGGACTTTAATATAAGACCTGAAACTTTGAAGAGAGTACAGAAAAGACCAGGGTGTACACTGGAAACAATAAGCATAGGCAATGATTTCCTAAATAGAATGCAAATGGCTCAGCAGCTAAGAGAAAGGATTGACTCATGGGAATGGGACTATGTGAAATTTAAAAGCTTCTGCAAAACAAAAGAAATGGTCACCAAATTGAAGCGGCATCCCACGGAATGGGAGAAAATCTGATAAGGAACTCCCAAAAGATAAATGACCCAATGAAGAAATGGGCAAATGAACTGAATAGAGCTTTTTCAAAGGAAGAAATTCAAATGGCCAAGACACATGAAGAAATACTCAGCATCTGTAGCCATAAAGGGAATGCAAATCAAAGCCACATTAAGATTCAACCTTACTGCTTATACTCCTCTATGTTGATGATAGAATGACTATTATCAAGAACACAAAAAACAAATGTTGGTGAGGATGTGGGGGAAAGGAACCCTCATACACACCTGGTGGGAAATGAAAACTAGTACAACCACTATGGAAAACAGTATGGAGGCTCCTCAAGGAACTAAAAATAAAACTGCCATATGATTCAGCTATTCTACTCCTAGGGATATACCAAAAGGAATGAAAGCCAGTTTTCAATAAAGGCACCTCCACACCCATGTTTATTACAGGATTATTCACAATACTATGGAAACAGCTAAGATGCCCCACTACTGGTAAATGGATCAAGAAAATATGGTACTTATATAATGAAATTTTATTCAGTCACAAAGAAGAATGAAATTTTGTCATTTTCACATAAATGGATGGAATGGAGAACACCATCTTAAGTGAAGTTAATTAGGTTCAGAAGGCCAAAAGCCATGTTTTCTCTTATATGTGGATTATAAACCTAATACAAATACAGCAATATTATGAAAAACAGGTTATGCTCACATATGAGAGAGGGAGGATAAAAAAGTAGAATTTAAGAAGGTGAAAATGGTTGATGTACTTTCTACACAAAAATGAATATAGAATTTTTAAACCTGTTGAAATCACCTTATGAAAGGGACTAAAGTAGAAAGAAGAAAAATAGAGATAAACCAACTTGGGTTATAATAAATATATACATGGAAATGTCCCAAGAAAACTCCCTTTGTAGCTATCTTAAACAAACATAAATGTTATATTTTTTATTTTACAAATCACAGAACAGGAGGGCAGAATAAGGCTTGTCTGGAAGGGGAGTGGTGGTACCAGTGGGAGGGAAGAGGATGTAGAGAAAGGGTGCAAGAGTTCAAAAATAGTTCAAATACTATGTACACATGCATGTAAATGGAAAAAAATACCTGTTGAAACTATTCCAGGAATGGGAGAGAGGGATAAAGAAGAAAAGGAGGGGATGAATTCAAGTATGACATATTTGGTATATTATAAGAACTTTTGTAATGCCACAGTGTACCTCTATCCAGCACAACAATATAAAAAGAGAGGAGAAAACCCCCACAATTCCTAGGGATAGACCTGAAGGAATGTGACTCAAGCTATTACAAAAGCACCTCCACACCCATGTTTATTGCAGCACTATTTACAGTAGCCAAGCTGTGGGAACAGCCAAGATGTCCCGCTACTGAAAAATGGATTAAGAAAATGTGGTATTTATACATAATGGTATTTTACTCGGCCACAAAGAATGAAATTTTGTCATTCGCAAGTAAATGGGTGGAACTAGAGAACATCATCTTAAGCAAAGTTAGCCATGCTCAGAAGACCAAAATCACATGTTCTCCCTCATATGTGGATTATAGACCTAAAACAAATGCAGTAATATTATTGGACATGGGCCACACACTAAGGGGTGAAAATGAATGGGAGAAATAGGAAAAGGGAAGGAAACCTAAAACCTGAATGTGGTTGGTGTGCTCCCCACTGAGGAAGAATAAAGTAATCTTAAACTGGTAGAGGCCACTAGGGGAAGGGGACCAGGAATTAGTGAATTGTTCTGGTAGAGATGAACCAATGTGGGTTGCAATATGCAAGTGCAGGGAAGCAAAGCTAGGAATCTCTCTGATATGTCTTTCTTATTATCTCTTATGTTTTCTCTTCAATAAATTGGAGAATTGGGTGGAACAGGTCCTGCCCAGAAGGAGAGGAGGGGGGTGTTGGTTGATGTGGCACAATGTATACACATGTAAGTACATGTAAAAATGATAAAATAAAAGGAGGAAGGAAAAAAAATACAATTCCTTTTTGAAGCAAGTGGGACCATAACTTAGGACTGAAGATCAAAGTATAAGGGAAACTAACATATGTAGCATTCCAGTACTGAATTTGACTTCTCTTTGTGTGTGTGGGGTGTGTGTGTGTGTGTGTGTGTGTGTGTGTGTGTGTGTGTGTTTGCTAAATGACTAATTATATGGGAAGCTATTTTTAAAGTATCTATCTATTTGGTAATATACATCTTTGATGTACTAATGATAATTCCAAAATGCTCCAAATGTCCAGAAAAGACAAAGGCTATTTTAGTTGCACAGGCATTCATTGACAATCCTGTTACTAAGATTCCCCAGCCATTAGCTTCAAGAGATTTGCATGGGTGTCCAAGGACTTATAGCAGATGTGATAGCTAAGGAGACAACTGCAACACACGATAGCACATGCAATAATAGAATGTGTACACGATTTTTTACAAAATAGTTTTATTATATATTTGAATTAGCCTATATTAATAATACAAGGGGGGGGTCATTGTGATAATTTCATGCATGTGTAGAGTGTATTTTTATTAGCATATATTAATTGTACAAGGGAATTTAATTGTGACATTTACATACATGCTTACAATGGCTCCTTTTTTGTTACTATTGTTGGGGTTCTGGGGTTTGAACTCAGGCCTACATCCTGAACCACTCCACCAGCCCTTTTTTTGTGATGGTTTTTTTTTAAGATAGAGTCTCTCAAGCTATTTTCCTGGGCTGGCCTCAAACCATGATCCTCCTCCTAATCTCTGCCTCCTGAGTAGCCAGGGTTACAGGTATGAGCCACCAGTGCCAGCTTACAATGAATCCTAATTAGATTTACCCTCATCTGCCCTCCCCATCGTCTCAGGACAATTTCATCAGGTTCCATTGTTCCATTTTCAAGATGTATACAAAGTAGATTGATCATTTTGTTCAAGTAGGTTTGTTCTCCTTCACTCATTCCTTCCACTTTCCCCTCCCTATACAGCTCTTTGAACAAGTTCACTGGCTTCATCATTATATTCCCATTCCCCCTTCTCTCCTGCACTCTTTTCAGACAGTGTTTCGTGCATTTCATTTTATACTGTGTGTATATATAATATATAATGAATATATATGTTATATATAATATATACACACATATATTCATTATACTATATATATTATATATACTGTGTGTATATATATTATATATACACACATACATTCATTATACTGTATACATATATGTAAATATTATGTACACTTAATTTGATGCAATGCTGAACTCCAAGAATGAATATTAAATCAAAGAGTGTATGTAATGAAAAAGAAGTATTGACAGAAAGATAAAATACTGATAAGAAAAAAGCATTTGTAAAAAATGAGAGGAGGTTTTGTACTGTCTCCTACTTTACTATTTTTCTTTGCTGAGAGTGCATGATGGAGATTAAGTGAGCAAAGGTGAATTGAGGCTATTATACAGGTAGCTAAGTGCCAAGTAAAAGGTTTATCACCCTATGAAAGATGTTGATGTTTTGACTAAAGGCTCTGAAAAGTTGTGAAAATATTTTAGGTGGTAGAACATGATAATGAGATTTGTGTTTTAGGTAGACTATTTACATTAAATTGTGACAAATGTTTTAAAGCTGTCCAAGGCAGAGGCAAACTCACAATTTGGAACTGTTGTGATATTGTCAGTGATAAGTTTGAAAATCAGAACATATGAAGAGGGAGAGACTACAAAGGTGACAGACAGAGGTAAAGGAAGTAAAATCAAGAGTAGATAATATGTTATAAATTATGTAATGGTGGTGAAAATGCAACCCAACAGTGAAAGGATAGGAGATGGCGCAATATTGACATGTTAATAAAGGAAAGACTGACACTTTAATTTTGGACAGGTTGAATTTGAGCTGACTGTAGGGAATACAGGTTGAAATGGCCATGGTGAGTTAAATATAAAGCTTAAAGTGTGGGAAAAAGGCTTGAACTAGAAAGATGTTACACAGTAGGCTATACCTTAATAACTGTGTCTTCATTTACTCTAGTTTGTGTCTTCATTTATTTGAGAAATGAATTGAGTATGGCAGAAAATATGACCTAGCAAAAACATATTGGGCACCATGATTACTATTACTTGGGAGGGAAGAACAGTACTTGGGTTTGAACTCAACACTTCGAATTTGCTAGGCAGGTGTAATACTGCTCAAGCCACACTTCCAGCCTGATATTATATTTTCACTAAACTATTTTTAACTATTGGACACCAGTAGAACTTTGGATTTAAAAAAAAATTATTCATTTATCCATGTATGCATACATTGTTTGGGCCATTTCTCTCTCCTGCACCCCCAGCCCCCTCCATCTCCCTGCCCCCCTCCCCTGCTTCCAGACAGAACCTGTTCTGCCAGAACTTTGGATTTAAATAAGGAAATTTGTGTGCGTGAAGAAGCTAGGAATTAGTGACATCCTACTGCTTAATATATACTATTATAGAAGAGAACTGAGTGTCTACTGGCTTTTAATTTCCATTCTAACCTGAGAACTATTTAGGATATAATCTGTACTCAACATTGGTAGCTTTTATTTTTGTTAAAAAGTGATTTGACAGTTGCTGACTCCTAGACATCTGACACTGGGCAATGCACTTTAATTACTCTGCATCTTTTCTCAAAACATAAGATTTTTTTTTGCCAGGCTCTGGTGACTTACATCTGTAATCCTAGTTAATTAGGAAGCTGAGATTTACAGTCTTATAGGTCAAGGTCAGTCCAGGAAAAAAGTTAGCAAGAACCCCTCTCTACCAATAGGGGGTGGTGGCTATTGGTGGCTGTGTGAGAGAATGATATTGGAAGGATGACAGTTCTAGGCCAGTCTGGTCAAACAGTTCATGGGACCCCCATCTCAAGAGAAAACTACATTCAGTGGGATGTAGTTCTGGTTTGTCTTATTCTTGCTATGTAGACCATGTTGACTTTGAACTTGAAATCCTCCTGCTTCTGTCTCCTTAGTACTGACATCAAAGGCATTCTCCAGGGCTGGTGAATATAAAAAAATAAGATTTTTTTATATATTAGTTTTATTTATTTATTTATTTTTAGTTTTTAAATTGTTTACATTTTTATTCATATGTGTATATATTGTTGGAGCCATCTCTCCCTCCTGTTCCTGCGCCCCTCCCTCCTCTCCCACACTCGCTTCCAGGCAAAACTTGTTCTGCCCTCTTCTCCAATTTTGTTGATGAGAAAACATTCAGATAATAAGAAAGACATAGCATTTTTGTTAGCTTGAGATAAACATGAGTATACAGAGAGATTCCTAGCATTGCTTCCATGCACAAGTGTATTACAACCCCAATTGGTTCATCTCTACCAGACCTCTTCACTACTTCCTGGTCACCTTCCCATAGTGGCCTCTGTCAGTTTAAAATTACTTTATTAGCTCCTCTACAGTGGGCACATCAAACACTTTCAAGTTTTACATTTCCCTCCCTTTAATATGATTTGATTATATGATGACTAAAATTCTTTTTAGATCTAACAATTAATCTATTCATATTTTTTGAAATTTATGTAGCATGTGCAAATAAGACCATTGTTTCTGTTAATAAAAATGTATTCACAGTAGGACTATTAAGGATTCTGATTTTGGAAAACAGAACAATAGATAGAATATGCAAATTTATGTTATCAGTTAATTGTAAATATAAATAGCTAAAATGATCACTATTGGACTCCTGGTGTAGATTAACCAAATTTCAATATGCAAGCAATTTGGAAATAAACAGTTTCAGGCATATGTCTTCTGATAGTCATACAGGTGTTTAATGGGTTTCCTTGTCTCTCTTTCTAGATAATTGCATTAGAGTAGTCTCTGTAAAAGAACCTGGGCTCCATATTTCCAAATTTCAGATTATGTATAAAAGTGATTATGTATAAAAGTGAGGAAAGCAAACAGAATCTGTTCTCTCTACAAAGTTAATAAAATACAAATAATGTATGGTATCAAGGTACTTGAGGTAACACAAAAGCAAACCATGACATATTTGAGATATCTAAAGGATCAAGATCAGTTTATATACATAAATATTACAATCATATCATCCAAAACTTGAGGAATCTACTGGCACATCCATCTTTTTTCTAAAAGCACCTAGTGAAGTAGAAATAGCTTTCACACACAACCACAACAGAGAAGTTTAGGAAGTCAATTCACCAAGAAATAACACTGAGCATGAAGTCCACAGAGTGGAGATTCTGGGGCAATGGTATGCTGATGGTTTCTGAATGACCTAGAAATTAAATTCATTCTGCCAAGTGAATTACATTTATTAGCTGACCCCATGATAGGTAGGCAATGAAATTAGAACAATGGAACCTTTGAGCTTTAGTAAGTTATCTTTCCTCATAATGCACATTTGTGCAAAACAATAAAAACTACCATGTCAAAACAAGTTGGTATATTAGTGTTTGAGTACATTTTTAAGTACTCAATCACTATTGAAAAAAATTTATGTGAAATAGGCTTTATCTTTTTTAGAAATGTGTGAGAAATTCATTTAAATGTTTTTTAGAAATGTGTGTGCCTATGTAAGATATGTAAATATATCAAAGCTAGCCTCCTGTTAAACATAATTAATTTATCAATTATGTGCATGTCTTGAATGAAAATGTACCTATACATTTTTCTGATTATCGCTGGTTGATTACAATAGCAAATGCTTTGTGTGATAAGAAGACTGGGTATGTGTCTGTATGCTTGTGTTGGAACAGTAATTCAAGACACACAGCTTGAATCAAAGAATGATTCAGGTTAGTGTAACAAAAATCAAGTATAGAGATGAATGTATTTTAGGGTACAAAGAATGTTTGCGTTAAAAAGTTCATGAGGATGTTTTCACTTGAGCATGTGTTAGAAAATAATTTTTCAAAAATTTATCTAAAATGAGAATAAGATGATTATAAGTTAAATTTTGAAATGCCCACCAAAAGAGGTTATACAATTTCTGCCTGGAATTACAATTAGTATATTTGCAAAAACAAAGAGAGAAATCTTACTCTTTTCCTACAAGAGGACACTTAGAATATGTGTTTAGTTTCTGATATTGTAGCATGGACTACTGCTTCATCAATGCACTGAATCAGTAAAGAATAATGGTTACACTGGGGAACTCAAATTTAATTCAGATAAAGAAATTAGACATTTTAACTATAGAACAAAACATTTAGTAGGGATATGATAGCTTTTGAAATTTGGAATGTAAACGAGGTATGTTTTTCTTGCAACTCTCATAGATTGGTATCAAAGAGCCCACCGGAGGATAGATAAATTAATTAGCAGAAGATTTTTGTGTCAAAAACCATGAAAATATACAATAACTGTTCACTCGTAGTTTATATTCAAAATATGAAAGCATAGGAAAATCTAATTTTATTATAACATATTTGCAAAGGATGAAAAAGTGCCCAAAAGCTCCAAAAGGATGACAAAATGGTGCATCAGTGAAGGATTTGAGGGAAGGTATATTGGTTCAATGTTTGCATGAAGGGGGATTTACTTAAAATTCAAAAATAGCTGGGGGAAGACTTTCACATGATTTTTTTTTCTCAATTATATGCAGCTCTCTAATTTTTAAATAAACTCAGTAACCCTTAAGATATTTATACTAAGAAACTGTACTATTTTCATACCATCATAAATATTGGCTTTACTCATGTGTCAAATAGTTGTAAAGATTATTTATTAATTGATCACATATATACAACTCTTCAGTTTTTCCAAATGGCTTATGGCTAAGCCTTGTGGATTATTTTCCTTTATTTCCTTCAAGATTCTTTCTGACCAGATGTATTACGTTAAAATTTTCAATTTCCATATAGAATAAGTGCTGGGATCAATGCAACATTTTCCCACCTGGCATTACTTTAAGGAGAATGCTTAGGTGACAAAATGTATTTGGTCAGCTACATAATGAACTTTGATAGCAAAGAGCACTGAAAAGAGAAAAAAAATTGATGCCATGAAGTCAATCTTTATTTGCCTATAGAGAATAAAATGGGAAATTACAAAATTAAGGAAAAGTATTGATTTATATACAGAGCACTGCACTGTCAAAAGCATTTTATCTAGTGAGATGTTCTACTAACTAGGTACAACTGTGGGAGTGAAAGTCCATTTTTTCATCTTGTGCTCTAAGGAGTAAAACACTTATTCATGAGAAAATGGTAACATAACTTTTTTGAAAAGATGATTTCTATTTTCAAACCTGTTTTGTTCATTTGACCTTTAAAATATAAAGGACTGACATTGCTATTTTTCTAAAACTGCAACCATATTTCTAATAACCGCTCACATAATTGAGACCTAAAATAAAACAGGAAACTTTTATTTATTTATTTTATTTAGATGGGTAGTGTTCACCTTTACTTAATCTTAAAGCAATCTCTTTCCTATTTCTATACTGTTGTGTATCTTTAAGTTATTTCTAGCTGTCACTAAGTTTTGTGTCTCTTAAAAAACATATATGCCAACTTCTATGATAGATATTATAAACAGAGGGTCAAATATAACACAGCAGCAGCTCTCAAGGAGCTCAAAGGCTTGCAGAATGAGTTGATATAAGTTAAAAATATATATAATCCTGCAATCATAGGCTGAGAGTATGGAGAAGACAATGAAAATTCAAGGGTGAGATGTTAATCATATTTCAAGTCCAGAATAGGTTGAGCTTTCTCAAATAGGTAACATTTGAGCTTGGTTTTACGTGTCTACCTAAGCTTCAGAATCAACACAGTAACTTGGTTTACAATTTATAAACAAAACTTTGAAGGTGAAAAAGTAATCTCATTATTTATACTCAAGATGGAAATTCATAATTTCATACATACATGTTTCATGGCACCTCATATTTGGCCATATTTAGTTATCCAGAGTGCCTGTGTCATCAAGAATATTAAAAAAAAATTTACCCATATTTGGGAAATAAATGAGTTAAATAATAGCTAGAGAAGTGAAAGAAAATAGCATGTCTAGGCCTTAGCTTGATCTCATTAAATATTTTTCTTATTGCTACATAAACAATGTTTTCAGAAAAGTTTACTAGAAGGGCATACTTTTTTTCTGTGTGTAAAAATTCTATATTAGTTTTTCCTTAGTAGCTTAGATATTTGTCAATGACATCAGAGGACCTCAGAGGATCTCCAATAGTGTGTTCACAGGAACAGAGGAAGGACACATAGAGCAGATGAGACTGTAGGATCTGCATTCATATCTTCTACATGTTGAATTCTGCTTACGGAAACCAGTTGTCACGTTTTTTCTAGTTGTAGAAATGTGCTCTTTCCTGTTTTAAACATGCTGATCTATTAAACCTCCCCAAAATAAGCTTTGACCAATGATGGATGGGTTTTTTGTCGCACACAGTTACCTTGTTCCTTGGTTGGATAACAGTGAAACAACTTCAACACGGTTGTCTGATCCCCCCCAGTAGGCTCGGGCAGCTTATGTGAGTACTCTTTCTTTAGCTGTGTTGCTTCCTCCATTCCTGTATTGTGCCCTGGAATCAACTCTTAAATGGAATAATTTTTATCCATATTAATTCAAATGAGAAATAAGTTAAAGACACTTTTTCCAAGTGTAAAATAGGAGAACCCCTTCCCCACGTCTTGTCACCTATATCCTTCTCATATATGCATCTGTCTCCTTTTATTATTTAGATTACTCATGAGAATGACTTATAACCAATGCATTTTTATTTGTCAGGTTGCTACTATCAGCAAAAAGATAATTAAAAGATTTTCAAATGGAAATGTTCTCTTCTTCTCCCCTTCTTCTTTTTCTTCATCTTAGAAAAGAAAGGACACTATATTGGCAAATAAATCAAATGTTAGAATCTTTGAGCAATATTGAGGCTGGTTCTTTTATATGCTATAAAACCAATGTAGCTAAATGAAATAAACATGGTGCAAAAATTGTAACTTGATTTCTTTATTTCCATCACATAATTCTTTGCTACATTGAAAAAATCAACAGCTTCTAGGATATCCTAATAGTCATTTTTTTCTTTTTTTAAAAATTGTTGTGCCGGTTCATAGTACCATTTACAAAAGTTCTTACAATATACCAAATATATAATACTTGGATTCACACCCTCCCTGTTCTCCTTTATTTCCCTTCATTTCTGGAACAATTTCACCATGTATCATTTTTCGGTTTACATACATGTGTACACAGTATTTGCACCATATTTACCCATGTGCTTTCCCCAAGTAACCCTCTTCCCAATTATATCACCCCCCATGTACATAGAAGTGCCATAAGTAAACTCCCTGTGTAGCTATCTTAAATAGGTAAAAATGTCATTTTTTTCTTTTACATAGTACGAGAATAGAAAGGTGGAGTAGGTCTGAATATTCTTTTTTTTTTTCAAGATAGGGTCTTATGAACTATTTGCCTGGGGTAGCTTCAAATCACAATCCTCCTGATCTCTGCCTCCTGAGTATCTAGGATTACAGGTGTGAGCCACTGGTGGCTGACCCTAATATTCATTTTTAATAAATGGCTTTAATATGCTGGTTGTGTGTTAAATAATGTGAGAATTTATCATTTGAAAATTTAGTTTCAACTTTATGAATAAAATATAACCCTTGTATTTCATGTACAACTATTTTACTTTTAAACACATATATCTCCAACATTATATACCCCAGGATTTCGGACTAAATTTGTGTTCCTTCACAATATTTTTTCCCTACTAAATAATTACTTCCTTTCCTTCCTAAATATAATTTATTTAACATTTAATCATGTGGTAACTTATCTATTGAATAAATAGTCCATATTTTTTGCTTAGAATATGCTAATATAAAAGACTGTTTAGGTTTGGGGATATACCCAGTGATAAAATTCTTGCCTAACATGCACAAGACCCTGGGTTTGATCCCCAGCACCACAAAAAAAGGGTTGTTTAGTGGAAATCAGCATTAAGGGAAAATATGAGAGTTCCTCAATCCTATGAATTTTTTTTATAGAATGTGTTAAAATAACAGGTTTATAGGTGGCATCATAGGTGCAGAGATATATAATTGGTACCTTATCTATGGCATACAATGGCCAGGAGGTGAGATTTTGAAAAACAGCTCACATGGTATTGTAGAAATTTCTTTCCTGGTCCCTCAAGAATAACAGTTGTGGTGCTCCCTTCCAGCCCACATAAAAAGAGAAATGCTCAAAGGAAATGAATTAATTAGGAGAAAATTGGGGGTATTGTTTGAGAGAGCTGAGTTCTTCTCAAGAAGGTGGTGCAATGTAGCTGCCTCATATCTGGTGAAGAAAGGACAGAAGTAATGAAATCAGCTGGGAGAAGCACCTGAGTCCCTACATTTTTGAGAGATGCACCACACTGCAGACAGATGATAGTTGTGAACCAAAAGCTGCCTAAATTAATGGGAGGTTTAAATCATCCAGAAAAGAGAAGGATTTGCCTCAGGGAAAGAAAAGAGGGGAGATTCCCAGCAATGGAATGAGCTGTAAGACATGTCTACAGGAGAAAATGTCAACATTTGTCAAACATTGGTTAAATACATAGTAAGTTCTTATACACGTTTTTCTTATACTCACTCTAATACCTGAAAATTTTGGCTATTTAGATATGAAAGAAAAAGTAGGGGTCTAGAAAGAGTAGGAGAGAACATTTTCACCACAACTTCCTTTTGAAGGTAGCCTTTTCTAAAGGCAAGTCCAAATTGGGAGATGTTTAATTAGTATCACAACTTAAAAATGGTTTTGGGGGCTTGTGGAATTGCTCAGTGGTAGAGTGCCTGCCTAGCAAGTGTGAGGCCCTAAGTTCAAACTCCAGTAGCACCAAAAAGAAAAAAAATTGGTTTTGGAGTTCTATTATTATTGTATTATTTCACATGAAAAAATGCTCATCATCTCTGGACATAAAGGAAATGCAAATCAAAACCACACTAAGATTCCACCTCACCCCTTTTAGAATAGCCATCATCAAAAACACCATCAACAACAAATGTTGGTGAGGATGTGGGGGAAAAGGAACCCTCATACACTGCTGGTGGAAATGTAAGCTAGTACAACCACTTGGAAAACAATATGGAGGTTTCTTAAAAAACTAAACATAGATCTGCCATATGATCCAGCAATCCCACTCCTAAATATATACCCAAAGGAATGCGACTCAGGTTACTCCAGAGGCACCTGCACACCCATGTTTATTGCAGCACTATTCACAATAGCCAAGTTATGGAAACAGCCAAGATGCCCCACCATTGACGAATGGATTAAGAAAATGTGGTATTTATACACAATGGAATTTTACTCAGCCATGAAGAAGAATGAAATCTTATTCACAAGTAAACAAATGGAACTGGAGAACATCATCTTTAGTGAAGTTAGCCAGGCTCAGAAAGCCAAAAATCATGTGTTCTCCCTCATATGCGGACTTTAGACCTAAAACAAATGCAGTAATGTTATTAGACATGGGTCACACGCTAAGGGAAGAACACAGAAGGAAGGAAGGAATAAGGAAAGGTAGGAAACCCAAAACTTAAAAGTATTTGATGTGCCCACTGTAGAGGAGCTAATACAGTTTAAAAAAAAAGGTTTTGGAGTTTGTATTATTATTGTGCATGAAAATTACTAATGTAAGACTATGCTGTGTGACGTACAGTGATTCCACTACGTTTTATTACAAAATATTGACAGTAGACTTCTAGAACATGCCTACATTTTCATTATCTGTATCTGAAGAATTAACTACAATGAACAAATTGAATAGAGAAGAAGGAAACAGAAAGAGAGCTGCTTCACAATCTCTTTCATTAGCTATGCCCCTTTTTTCTGTAACTGACATCCTAGGCACTGGGAGAACAATATTTCACCAGATGCTGCTTCTGCGCTACAGAATCTAATGAACTTACTGAATTAACATACTTAATGATGTTTACAGATTATGCACAATAAATTAAAAGCAGTATTTGCTACAATTATAATGTTTGGAAGGTATAAACAAAATGCATGCTAAATAGCAATAACTGCAATTACATGGAAGAAACATGCTCAATGAGCCTCCCTTAATCATGGTTAAGGTCTTGCAGGATTGATAAAAGAACTCTGGAAGCACAGAGTAGAGGAGCTAATCCATGTATCGTGTGCAAAGTCATAAAACAAAAAGAGGAAAGCATGTCTGTAAGCTGTAAGCTTTTGCTTTGTTCATGTACTTTCTTACTTAACAGAATAAATATTATCTCTCAAGGTACATGCATTAGAGTATTAATAACTTAAAACCTGAGTAGTAGTTTAATGTAAAGAGCAGGATGTTTTACTTTAGCCTTGAATTTTCTGCCTGCAATCCCTGTGAATTTGAACACTTTATTAAATGTCCCTGGGTCATCTTCATTTCCTCATATTAAAAGCAGGAAGGATCTTTAAAATATTCTTATACTTTGATTTTTCATGTTATAATTTCACTATTTGGCTATCAGGTAAATTTTTTGAGAATAATTGAAAGTATCTCTGTGCTATGAACAGGAAAGAATATCTGAAAAATATTTTATTAAAAGCAATATTATCATTTATCTATATAATAATCAGAAGCAAGAGTCATCAAAAGTGACCCATGAGATGAATTATCTCTTAGAATTCTGACAATGAAAGTTAAAAAGAGTCACAATATTACAGACCTCAAGAATGAAAAAAAATACCATGGAAAATTGATCCTTGGTTGTATTTAATTCCCCTCCCTTATCCTTTTTTATGTAAGAAAAACAAGTTGGGGAGCATTCTTTGAATTACAAAAATGATAAAATTCAAGATCAGTAAGGATATATTTAAAAAATGTCCCTGCATGGTTGAAGACAATGACATCATTTTGGACACGATAACAATTTTCAGGTTTTTAAAAGTCAGCAAATAATTTGAAATGTCTGGAACCAGCAAGAATAAATTTCACCTTGCTCATTATGATTAAGCAATCTTCTTCAACTGTTTTCATGTATTCAAGATCATTTCAACAACATATTTTGAGCAATGCTTCATGACCTATGCTTGGTCTTGGAAATGTGGTTGTGTTTGTGATGAAAATTCTCCCTGCCTTACATGAGAAACTTTCATCACATGTGGGAAGGCTAAACAAGTAATTATTTAAACAGAGAATTATTCTTATTGATAGCTCATTCCATCCTGACCAATCCAAGCCCAAACAAATTTAATCAAAATGTAGATGGTAAGAATTTGTTGTTCCAGAATTATTGTTATAAACCAAATAATTGCTGAATCAAAATACTGAGATAAGTAATATCAACATATTAGACATCTGATCCAAAAGAATTGTCTGAATATTTGGAAGAAATAATATGAAAACATTTTGATGACTCTTGTCACTAAGAAGTAAAACTACTGAATATCTCCTTCCTGTGTAATGAATCTGCTGCTTCTGTTGCCATTGTTCCCAAACAACCTTCTGTAGTCTCATTTATGTTGCAAATGATGTAATATAGCTCAGTAACATTACACTGAGTCCAGAGAAATCCTGACTTGAATAAAAGACTGTGTTATTACCAACTATAATGAATCCAGGGTATATTTATATGTAAGAGTCACAAGCATATTTTGTAGTGGTTTGACAATAATAACCTGAGGAATTGTACATATGCTTGTAATTCTGGTCCCAGTAAAGCTGGCATTCATAGTTGATCATTTGGTATTTAGATTAGAGAGCCAATTATGAGAATATAAGCTGGGTATGGGAAGAGTCACACATGTAATATATAACACAGATGCTCAAAGCAACATCCAGCTCATTGAACTACTAAGTTTTATTTTTGTCATTTTTAGAAAATATTTATGAAACATCATCTTTGAAATGGTGAGATCTGAGTAAAATCAAGTAAAGGGTAATGGCTGCTTTTTGACTCAAGATTTGACCTACTGGATTTATAAATTCAGTCTATAAATTTTACCACTTTGTCTGTTTCTCCCTTTTTATCTGCTCCAAAAATCAAATAAATTTTGAGTTGTTTTAAATACAACATATGATCTCAATCATTTCACTCCTAATGTGATTTTTAGTCATCAGTATTTTTGAATAAATAATCCCTTATTTTAGCCTCATGATTGTCATTGTAACAGGTAGTTTGAAAAAAAAGAGCACAAATGTTAACAAGAAAGTGGACAGAGTGCTCTGTGTTCCACCGAAGTCTATGAAATAATTCTATGTTACTCATTGGATAATGTGTATGCTAAGAAAATGTTTGCTTGAAAATATTGATTTGAAATCAATAAAATTATGATTTAAAGTTCAAATGCTATGGACAAAAACATCATCAATTCAAACAAAGAAAAGGTAACTAGGTGCTTACTATGAGTGTATTGTGCACATTCAGGGAAATGTTTATTTTGCAGATATTTCTTCAGAGTTGTTACATTATCACTTTTTTATTAGAATATATTAATTGTATAAGCAATGGTTTTCATTTTGACATTTTCAGAAATGCATACAATGTACTTTGATCATCTTTATCCCCAAATATCCCGTTATCTCCCATCCTTCCCATTCTTTCCTCCACCAAATAACCCCCTTCTACTTTCCTACCTTTTTAAAATAAAAATCTATATTCCTCATAGGAGTGAAAATATGTGATATGTGTCTTTCTGAGAGTGTCTTATTTTGTTTAACATGATGAGCATGTTCCATACATATTCCTGCAAATAGCATAGTTTTCTTCTTTATGGACAAATAATACTCCATTCTGTGTATGCAACCTATTTTCTTTGTCTATTCATCTATTGGTATGTACCTCAGCTGATTCCATAACTTAGCTGTTTTGAATAATGCCACAATAAACACAGAAGTACAGGTATCTCTATTTTATGCTGATTTTAATTACGTTGTGTATATGCCCAGGTGTGGTATAATGGGATCATATTGTAGTTCTAGTTTTTAGATTTTTGAAGAACAACCATACTGATTTCCACAGTGGTTGCACTAATTTACATTGCTTCCACAAGTGTATAAGTACTCCTTTTTTCCCATATACTTGCCAGCAGGTCTTGTTTATTTTCTTGATGACAGCCATTCTGACTGGGGCAACATGAAATCTCAATGTAGATTCAATTTTTATTTCCTTTTTTTTTTTTGACAAGGGAGGTTGAACACTTTTCAAAATTTATATTGGCAATTGGTAGTTCCTTTGAAAACTGCATGTTTAACTCACTTGTCCATTCATTGATTAGTGATTTGTTCTTTTGGTGTTTAAGGGTTTTGAGTTCTTTATCCTGAATATGAATCTCTAGTCATATGAGTCCCTGGCAACTATTTCTTCCTGTTCTGTAAGTTGTCTCTTCACTCTGAATGTTTCCTTTATTATGCAGAAGCTTTGTTAATTTGATGCAATCCCAATTACAAATTCTTGCTATTATTTCCTGAGTTATTGGTGTCCTCTTTAGAAAGTCACTGCCTTTGCCTATAACTTGATGTGTTTATCCTATATTTTCCTCTACTGATTTCAAATATGAAGGTCTTACATTAAGATCTGTGAAACATTTTGCATTGATTTTAATACAAGGTGAGAGATAACAATCTACTTTCTGTCTCCTACAAGTAGATACAATGTCCCAGTGCCACTTATTAAAGAGGCTTCCTTTTATCTAGTGTATTTTTTTGCACCTCTGGGGAAATCAGATGGTTGTAGCTGTGAAGATTTATTTCTGAGACCTGTATTCTATCCTGTTGGTCTATGTATCTGTGTTTGTGCCGTTACTGTGTGTTTTTGTTACAGATTCTAGCATAATTTGAAGTCTGGTATTATGATACCTCCAGCATTGCAATTTTTGTTCAGAATTGCTTTGGATATTCAGGGTCTTTTGTGCTTCCATACGAATTTTAGGTTTTTTTTTTTCTATTTCAGTGATGAATGCAATAGGAATTTTGATGGCGATTTCATTGAATCTGTACATGGCTTCCGGTAATTTGTCCATTTTCACAAAATTAATTCTTCCAATCCATGAACATTGGGGACCATTCCATCTTCTAGTATGTTCCTCGCTTTCTTTTTATAGTTTTCATTGTAGATGTTACTTAACTCTTTGATTAGGTCTACTCTTAGCTTTAAAAAAAAAAATTTATTTATTTTTGTGACTATTGTGAACGGGATTTTCCTGATTGTATTCTCAGAACATTCATTATTGGCATATAGAAATTCTTCTGTTTTTTATATGTTGATTTTGTATCTTGTCATTTTGCTAAACATGTTTATCAGATCTAAGAGTTTCTGGTGGAGTATTAAGGTTAGTTTTATTTTTTCCTTTTCTATTTGTATTCCTGTTTTTCCTTATCTTGCCTTATTGCTCCAAGTGAAAATACAAGTACTATACAGGGTAAGAATGAAAAGAGTGTCCACCAGTGTCTCATTCCTGACATTAGAAGAAGTATTTTCAGTTCTTCATCATCTAAGATAATGTTGGCTATAGGTTTGTCATATAAAGGTCTTATTATATAGAGCTACTTCTTAAAATTTCAGGTTCCTTCTGTGCCTTTATTATGAAGGGATGGCGGATTTTTTCAGTTTTTCTGTATCTATTTCAATAATTGTGATTTTTGCCCCTGATTCTGTTTATGTGATACATTTAATTTATTATTTTTCATATGTTGATCCAGTGATTGAATCACTGAAATGAAACCAACTGATTGGGCCAAGTGAAGCAGCTCACACTTGTAATCCCAGCTATTGATTGGTGGTGGAGCTGGGATGATAGCAGCTTGAGACTTGCACTAGCAAAAAGTTAGGAAGAATTTTGCCTTGACTTCTCCTGCCCCTGCCCCTCCCCCTCTCCTTTTCCCCTTCTCCCTCTTTCCCTTCCTTCTTTCCTTAGCTCCTTCCTTCCTTCTGGTGGTTGTGGGATAAACCCAGAGCCTAACACTCTCTAGGCATTGCTCTGCAAATGAGCAACATTTTGCTTTTTTTATTGTTTATACATTTATTCATATGTGCATACATTGTTTGGGCCATTTCTCCTCCATACTGCCCTCCTCCCTCCCCCACCTTGTCGATTCCAGGCAGAAGTTATTCTGCCCTCTTCTCTACTTTTGATGAAGAAAAAACATAACAGATAGTAAGAAACATATAGCATTTTTGTTAGCTTGAGATAAAGATGGGTATATAGAGAGATTCCTAGCATTGCTTCCATGCACATGTGTATTGCAACCCGAATTGATTCATCTCCACCAGACCTCTTCACTACTTCCCAGTCACCTCCCCATAGTGGCCTCTGTCAGTTTAAGATTACTTTATTAGCTCCTCTACAGTGGGCATATCAAACACTTTTTAATTTTGGCTTTCCTACTTTTCCCTCTTCCTCCTGTATGCATTCTCCCCTTAGCGTGTGACCCGTGTCCAATAATATTACTGCAATTGTTTTAGGTCTGTAATCTGCATACAAGAAAGAACAAACAATTTTTGGCCTTCTGAGCCTGGCTAACTTCGCTTAAGATGACATTCTCCAGTTCCATCCATTTACTAGAGAATGACAAAATTTCATTCTTCTCTGTGGCTGAGTAAAATTCCATTGTTATTACCACATTTTCTTAAGTGGGGCATCTTGGCTGTTTCCATAACTTGGCTATTGTGAATAGTGCTGCAATAAACATGGGTGTGCAGGTGCCTCTGGAGGAACCTCAGTCGCATTCCCTTGGGTATGTCTCCAGGAGTGAGGTGGAGTCTTACTGTGGTTTTGATTTGTATTTCCTTTATGGCCAGTAACGGTGAACATCTTTTCATGTGTTTTTTGGCCATTTGAATTTCTTCCTTTGAAAAAGGAATTCTTTATTGATTCATTGCTTTTTTGGGGGGGGTTAGTGTTCTGAGCTCTCTGTATATTCTGGTTATCAGTCCTTTGTCTGATGTGTAGCTGGCAAATATTTTCTCCCATTTTGTGGGTGGTCTCTTCAGTTTAGAGACCATTTCTTTTGTTGTGCACAACTTTTTAATTTCATGTAGTGCCATTTGTCCATCCTTTCTCTTAGATGCTGGGTTGCAGGAATTCTACTGAGAAAGTCCTTGCCTATACCTATCGCTTCCAGAGTATTCCCTGCTCTTTCCTGTACTACCTTCAGAGTTTCCAGTCTGATATTAAGGTCCTTGATCCACTTTGAGTTGATACTAGTACAGGGTATAGGCATAGATCAGTTTCAGTTTTTTGCAGGCAGATAACTACTTTTCCCAACACCAATTGTTAAAGAGGCTGTCCATACTCCATCATATGTTTTTGGCACTTATGTCAAAAATAAGGTGGGCATAGCTGTGTGGATTTATGTCTAGGTCCTCTATGCTGTTCCACTGGTCTTTGTATTTGTCTTTATGCCAGTACCTTGCTGTTTTTATTGTTATGGCTCTGTAGTATAGTTTGAAGTTGGGTATTGTGATTGCTACTCGTAGTCTCTTGGTGCTTCCAAATGAACTTTAGGGTATATTTTTCAAAATCTGTGATGAATACAATTGGGATTTTGATGGGAATTGCATTAAACATGTAGACTCCTCTTGATAGTATAGCCATTTTTCCTATGTTGCTTCTACCAATCTATGAGCACAGGAGATCTCTTCACCTTCTGTAGTCTTCCTCAATCTCTTTCTTCAGGGGTTTGTAGTTCTCCTTGTAGAAGACATTCACATCCTTTGTTAAGTTTACTCCTAGGTATTTGATTTTTTTTTTGAGGCTATTGTAAATGGAATTGTTTTCATATATTCTTTCCCAATTTCTTCGTTGTTGGTGTACAGAAATTCTACTGATTTTTGTAAATTGATATTTTACCTTGTTACATTGCTGAAGCTTTTTATGGTATCTAGGAGTTTTTGGTAGAGTTTTTTAGGTCGTTGAGGTATAGGATCATGTCATCTGCAAATAGAAATAATTTAACAATTTCTTTACCTATTTGTATTCCTTTAATTACTTCTTGCCTTATTTCTCTGGCTAGGAATTTCAGGACTATGTTGACTAGGAGTGGGGATAGTAGACACCCTTGTCTCATTCCTGATTTTAGGGGAAGTGGTTTTAGTTTTTCTCCATTGAGTATGATATTGGTTATAGGTTTATCATATATAGCCTTTATAATGTTGAGGTACATTCCTTCTTAATTGCTTTAGTTATTTTTCATATAGGATCTCTTGCTCTTCTTCTGGGATGGCCTTGGACCACAATCCTCTACCTACACCTCCCATGTAATTGATGTTATACACATGACTTGCAGTGTTTATCTTGTTTTTTAGGTAGGGTGTCACTAATTTTTTTGCCCAGGCTGGTCTGAACCTTGATTTTCCTGCTCTATTCCCCAAGTAGCTGGCTGGTATAATAGACATGACAACTATGTCTGGCTATTAGTTATTCTTTAAAGATATGGTGGAATTCACTGTGAATCCATCTGGTCCCTTGCTTTTCTTTGTTGGGAACTCTATTATTGCTTTAATGTCAGTGCTCATTATAGATTGTTTTAAGATGCTCTTGGTTCAATTTTGTTAGATTAAATATGAGCAATAATTTTTGTATTTCTTTTAGATTTTGCAACTTATTGTAATATAAGCTTTCAAAAAGATTCCATAATGATTATCCAGAACTCAGTGATAACTGTTTTTGGAAAATTTTGTCAGTATACATTAATTGTAAAAAAGGATTTCACTGTGATATTTCCATGTTTAAATATCCTCTTTTTCATCTTTAATTTAATTAATTTTGGTCTTCCTTCTTTCTTTTGGTTAGTTTGGCTATGGGTTTGTCTGTCTTGCTTATCTTATAAAGAACCACCTCTTTATTTCATTGATTCTTTTTGTTGTTCATTTTATATCTACTTCATTAATTAATTAATTTATTTCCCCATGTACTAATCTTGGGTTTGGTGTGTTCTTATTTTCCTAAAAACTTAAATTGTATCAGTAGGTTATTTACTTGATCACTAAAGATCTGAGGAATCTGAAAATCTTACAGAAATGTTCTCCTAAAGTCCAAACAATAACTGTAA
Source organism: Castor canadensis (assembly GCF_047511655.1). Taxonomy (NCBI): domain Eukaryota; kingdom Metazoa; phylum Chordata; class Mammalia; order Rodentia; family Castoridae; genus Castor; species Castor canadensis. The sequence goes on from NC_133389.1 coordinate 12,925,094, forward strand.
TAACTAGTTAACCATAATTAACAAATATTAAGTATCTTCAAGAAAATTTATTACTGTGTTGTTATATGGGGGAAAGTATGACTGTAGCTAAGGAAACTAAAAGAAGAATCTCGCTCTCTCTCTCTCTCTCTCTCTCTCTCTGTGAATGAGAAATAAATAGGAAGAAAAGCAGACTGGAGGTTTAGATATTAGCCTGTTTATTAACAAATGCTCAGGGAAATTGTGGAACCTAATTTGAAACCCACTTTAATGTGGAATCTCAATTCTAGAAGAGACAGACTTATATCCCCCCAATCCCAGCCTCCATAGAATGGGTTTGCATTCTCATATGTATGTGTTTGCCTGGGTGTGAGGAGTTCCTTCCAGTGAGTGTGAGCAATATTAGTATGTTAAAAATCAAAGGTGAATCAGACAAAGGACTGATAACCAGAATATACAGGGAACTTAAAAAACTAAATTCTCCCAAAACTAATGAACCAATAAAGAAATGGGCAAGTGAACTAAACAGAACTTTCTCAAAAGAAGAAATTCAAATGGCCAGAAAACACATGAAAAAATGCTCACCATCTCTAGCAATAAAGGAAATGCAAATTAAAACCACACTAAGATTCCACCTCACCCCTGTTAGAATAGCCATCATCAGCAACACCACCAACAACAGGTGTTGGCGAGGATGCGGGGAAAAAGGAACCCTCTTACACTGTTGGTGGGAATGTAGACTAGTACAACCACTCTGGAAAAAAATTTGGAGGCTACTTAAAAAGCTGGACATCGATCTACCATTTGATCCAGCAATACCACTCTTGGGGATATACCCAAAAGACTGTTACTCCAGAGGCACCTGCACATCCATGTTTATTGTGGCACTATTCACAATAGCCAAGTTATGGAAACAGCCAAGATGCCACAGCACTGACGAATGGATTAAGAAAATGTGGTATCTATACACAATGGAATTTTATGCAACCATAAAGAAGAACAAAATGTTATCATTTGCTGGTAAATGGATGGAATTGGAGAACATCATTCTGAGTGAGGTTAGCCTGGCTCAAAAAACCAAAAATCGTATGTTCTCCCTCATATGTGGACATTAGATCAAGGGCAAACACAACAAGGGGATTAGACTATGAGCACATGATAAAAGCGAGAGCACACAAGGGAGGGGTGAGGATAGGTAAGACACCTAAAAAACTAGCTAGCATTTGTTGCCCTTAACGCAGAGAAACTAAAGCAGATACCTTAAAGCAACTGAGGCCAATAGGAAAAGGGGAACAGGTACTAGAGAAAAGGTTAGATCAAAAAGAATTAACCTAGAAGGTAACACCCACGCACAGGAAATCAATGTGAGTCAATGCCCTGTATAGCTATCCTTATCTCAACCAGCAAAACCCCTTGTTCCTTCCTATTATTGCTTATACTCTCTCTACAACAAAATTAGAGATAAGGGCAAAATAGTTTCTGCTGGGTATTGAGGGGGGGGAGTGGGAGGGGGCGGAGTGGGTGGTAAGGGAGGGGGTGGGGGCAGGGGGGAGAAATGAACCAAGCCTTGTATGCACATATGAATAATAAAAGAAAACTGAAAAAAAAAATCAAAGGTGAACTGTAGTTCTTTATAGTCAGTGTCTCTGCTTGAAAGGAGAGACAGAGCTAAGACAAGCATGCCCAATTTATTCTTCCCACATTTACTAGAAGGCAATGTAGATTTTATCAGTAGAGTCATATTTTTTAAAATTTGAAGAAACAATCATTTGAACTTCTGTTAAACAAGACAAAGTTTTTTCCATACTGATTTCCCCTCATCTACCTAACTTTTGTGCTGAGTAATGTTGGTATAGGTACGGATTTGGCTTTGAGTATACAGCATGGTAAATTTAGTTAGGGATATATTTAGTTTGGGTATATCACAGTTTAGGTACATGGTTCAATTTTATGCAAAGTTGATTAATGTTAATCATTCATAAGGAGTAATATGACTGTGGCGATTCTTGATATAGGAGATAAATATCCTGTCACATCCAATGGGATCAAACATCGTTGCCCATCTCCCTGAGGAAGCATCAAGATTGGAAAGGGAGCAGTCTTCTGAAATCCATTGGCTTTTCTTCTCTTATTCTACTGTCTAATCAAACAAGTTCATTATACTAAAGATATGACTCCCTCTCCCCCCTCCCCAGGAAAAGAAAAGAGAGTAATCCTGTCTCTTAGTTTATGAGCCCTTAGGAATCTTCCTGGCCCTTCTAGTGGCCACTTACTAATGAGCACTAAAACAATTCATAACAATGTATAATTCAAGTCCATTGTGTTATGCCACACCATGGCTGAAAGTGTAAGTGTATACTACTTTCTAGGCAGATTATGGGCAGCTGCATTTTATGATATCATCCCACTCCACACACTACTAATGCCAGGAAATTTATCCGCATAGTGCATGTGCTGTCTTCCCTTGCTAAAATATTCTAGTTGTTTTTAAAGGCTAATTTTTACTCTCTGTCTCATTTTTTCAGTTTTCCTACTCCATTCACCAACTATTGGTCTCAGATAATGAGTTCTGAATTTCTAACCAAATTGAGAAATAAAGTAGGTAACGTCTATGGAAGCCAAATAAGTAAAAATATAATTGTGTGATGATGATGAAATATATTTATAAGGAAGTCTTTCTCGTCAAACGCTGTTCCAAGACCATTATATGTACTAACTTAATGTTTACAATATTCCAATATTAAATTCTATCATTTAGGTCATATGAGAGAACTAATATGTATTTGTTTCTGCACTGTACTTAAAGTCATATAGGAATAAGTATTAAGACCAGGATTGACACAGCCATTTGACACAAGAGTATAGGATTTCAACCAATATTCTTTATTATGGGCCAGAATTAGAGCATGGGGTGTTGTCCTTGAAGCTACTGTTTGGATGAAAGGACAGAGCTAATGGTTTGGAGAGGCTTGGACTAGGTGACATGATATTTCAGAGCAGGATATTTGTGCCATTTAGAGAGCTGACTATTTTGTACACTTTGCATGAATGAGTTGTATATTAAATACAATGAACAACAAGTAAAATAAATGTTAGGTTTTGAGAGACTAGAAAGTTTATGTCTGTTTAAATGCAGGAATATTTTTGGTGGAAACTTAACTGTTCATTTATGCTTCTACATTTCCCTGCTGTGGTCACATGTTTTCAGATGTCTGTGCTAATTTCTTCTTGAGTGGAACATCGACACCCTCCAGCAGATATTGATGTACAGTTTCAGATAGTAAAAGCCTCAACACAACATTGTTCCTGAGTGCCAAACTCATTTCAAAAACATTTCCCTGCTGCAGTACAGTTGTAATATCTCCTTTTGTTTTAAATTGCTTTTCCATCATTTACTCCTCCATTTAGTCTATGTAAGAAAAATAATAAAACTCAAAACATTTAATAGTATTTTCTTTCAACCAGTAAACATAATATGATGTTGCAAAGCTTACTGTTTCGATTTCCTGATCTGCTTGGGAGGTAGCAAAAACAATAGAGAAAAATATCTAACTTTTTTTGCCAATTACACTTTTATTATTTCAACAATACCCTAATCATTTTGTTTATGTGTTGACTTATTTTTTTCTGTATCTCCACATAATGTAAGTTGTGTGGTGTCAAAGACCTTAAGTATTTTTCTTTATGACTATCCTCAGCACTTAGAGTAGTGCTGAGATGATCAATAAATAGTCATGAGTGTAGAGTGCTTGGTAGAAGAAGCCCTCAATAAGGAAAAAGGAATAGGAATAGAACCAGGCCATAAGAGGAGAGATGAGGTCCTGAGAGAAGAGAAGAATAGGGCATTGTCCATCTGTGTGTTCATGTATAGGTGAAGACATGCGTTAATGTGGTTTATTTAACCTGTTAGATGAGCAGTCTCTCAAAAATAATCCTCGCTCTGTAAACTTGGAAACAAGTTCAACTTTGTTAGTCAGTTCTTACTATTATATAATTTGTTTTATACCTGGAAGTGATTATGTGAAATGCTATCAGGTAAGATTCAAGCATTTATCTATTGGATTACAAATTTCAGTTTCAAAAATACTTTCTGTGATACAGTGTCCTAGAATGTAATATCATGGTGTGGTTTTGAACCTGGGAGATATATTCACGTACATTCTATTATGAAATACGCAGGTCACTTCCTGACACTAGAACCTTCATAAAAACACAGGAAATTAATGTTCTCATAACCTGAGTTTGAACTCTTGGGAAACTCATATATCCCAAAGGGTATACTTTAATATCAGCAAAAGATATATGACTTTAAACCACTATAATCAGCTTTTATGTTTGTAAGTTAACTACTGTGGTTAACATTGCACACCCTACTCCTTTTGCACATCCTTTCAATAGCCAGATTTATTATCACCTCAGTCTTAATGCTCGTCAGCAAGTAGTAATTATTTTTGGTTGAATTCAATGTCATTTACAGCTGCTGGGATGGGAAGTAGATCCTGGATAGAACACCAACTGTCCAGTTATGCCAAAGGGACCCGATGCCATGAAAATGCTAAATCATGGACAACTGAACTACTCACAAGTAAAAGAGAAGAGGGAAAATATCGTTTTAGTTCTTAAGTCCTCAATTTTGAAAAAAAAATCTACAAATTTATGAATCAGATTTCTAAAATTGATCAAGGCTAGATGGAGTGAACTTCTACCTATCATTAGCAATTGTTGGTTCAGCATGAAGGTCACTTGAATTTATTGAAGTCAAGATGTATTCAATGTTGTGTGTAGTAATTGCAGAATTACTTGACATATACCATTCAAATAGTTCCTAAAAGTAAATCCTCATGCAGAACTAAATAATTATGTTGAAGAGCAAAAGCAGTAGGGCACAGATGACAGGGATTCTAGAAAGATGTATGTGAACCAGTTTGCTTGCAAAGGGAAAGGAGACTTGTAGTAGTTGACCTCGCTTGTACAAAACTAGTCATGTCCCTCATCAAATTCATCTCTGGTCTTTATTTTGTTACCAACTCTTTCTGTGTTGCTGCACAAGAAGAGCTGAAGACTATTTTTCTTTTCTTTTTTGTTTTGACATTAATAGTGCTTTAGTAGTATTTTTTATTTTATGTTATTGTTCTGTTGAGTAGGAATACATTGTGGCATTTACAAAGGTTCCTGCAATATATCAAATACATCATACTTTGATTCACCTCCTTCACAATTCTCCTTTATTCTCCTCTCCCCCATTTAATAAATAGTTTTAAAAAGTACATTTTTTCTGTTTACATTCATGTGGACACAGTATTTGCACCATATTCACCTCCCACACCCTTTCCCCACTTCCTCCCCCTCCCACTGGTATCAGCACCTCCAGGCAGGGCCTGTTTCGCCCTACTGTTTTCTAAGTTTTCAAAAGAAATGACATTTTTGTGTGTTCAAGATAGTTACACAGGGAATTTTCTTGTGGCACTTCCATATATATATATATTACAGCCCAATTTGGTTCATCTCCTCTATTTTTCTTCTTTCTACTTTAGTCCCTGTCTTATGGTTGTTTCAACCAGTTTAAAAATTCTGTATTCATTCTTGTAGAGAGTATATCAACCATATTCAGCTTAACTCCCTTCTTTTACCCTGAGACTCTTATGTGAGACCTCTCTTTAGCATGTCATGTTTTTCATAATATTGCTACATTTATATTAGGCCTATATTCTGCATATGAAAAAAACATGTGGCTTTTGACCTTCTGAGTCTGGCTAACTTCACTTAAGATGGTGTTCTCCAGTTCCATCCATTTACCTGCAAATGACAAAATTTCATTCTTCTTTGTGGCTGAGTAAAATTCCACTGTATGCAAATATCACATTTTCTTAATCTTCTCATCACTAGTGGGGAATCTTGGCTGTTCCATACCTTAGCTATTGTGAATAGTGCTTTAATAAACATGGGTGTGCAGGTGCCTTTGTTGTAGCCTGACTCACATTCCTCTGGGTGTTTCTCTAGTAGTAGAATTGCTTAATTATATGGCAGTTCTACTATTAGTTTTTTTCAGGAGCCTCCATACTGTTTTCTGTAGTGATTGTGCTAGCTTACATTCCCACCAGCAGTGTATGAGGGTTCCTTTTTCCTGCATCTTTGCCAACATTTGTTGTTGCTGGTGTTCTTCACAGTAGTATTCTAACAGGGTGAGGTGGAGTCTTAGTGTGGTTTTGATTTGCATTTCCTTTATGGCCAGAATGTTGAGCATTTCTTCATGTGTTTTTTAGTCATTGGACTTCTTTCTTTGAAAAGTCTCTGTTCAGTTTATTTGCCCATTTCTTCACTGGGCCCTTGATTTTTTAAGTTTAGTTTTTTGAGCTCTCTTTATATTTTGGTTATCAAACCCTTGTCAAATGTATAGTTGGCAAAGATTTTTCTCCCATTCTGTGGGCAAACTCTTCAATTCAGAGATTTTGTTCTGCAGAAGTTTTTTTAAATTTCATATAGTTCCATTTGTCAATTCTTTCTTTTAGTTTCTGAGCCATTTGAGTTCTATCAAGGCAGTCACTGCCTAAGCCTATTAATTTCAGTGTATTCCCTGCTTTTTCCTATATTAGCTTAAAGTTTCAGGTCTTATGTTAAGGTCTTTTATTCACTTTGAGTTGATACTTGTACAGGGTGACAAACATGAATCCGATTTCAATTTTCTGCATACAAATATCCAGTTTTCCCAGCAAAATTTGTTAAAGAGGCTGTCTTTCCTCCATTGTGTGTTTTTAGCACCTTTGTAAAAAATCAGGTTTGCGTAGCTGTGTGGATTCATATCCAGGTCCTATATTCTGTTCCACTAGTCTTCATGTTGTTTTTTGTGTCAGTACCATGCTGTTTTTATTGCTATGACTCAGTAGTATAGTTTGAAGTCAGGTGCTGTGATACCTCCAGTGTTGTTCTTTTTGCTCTCAATATTGGCTTGTCTATTCTCAGTCTTTTGTGCTTCCAAATGAACTTTAGGGTTGATTTTTCAATCTCTATGATGAATCTCATTGGGATTTTGATGGGAATTGAATTGAACATGTAGATTGCTTTTGGTAGTATAGCCATTTTCACTACTTTGATTCTACCAACCATGAGCATGGGAGATCTTTCCACATTCTGTAGTCTCCTTTGGTTTTTTTTTCATCAATAGTTTATAAGTTTCCTTGCAGAGATATTTCACATCCTTTGTTAAGTTTATTCCTAGGCATTTTTTTGAGGCTATGATTTTCCTATATTCTTTCTCAATCTGTTCATTGTTGGTGAATAGAAAGGCTACTGATTTTTTGTAGTTTGATTTTGTATCCTGCAACTTTGTTGTGAAAAAGTTTATAGTATCTAGGTGATTTTTGGTGGAGTTTTTCAGACCTTTTAGACATAGGCACATGTAGTCTGCAAATAGGGATAGTTTGACTACTTCCTTTCCAATTTGTATTCTTTTTATTTCTTCTTTCTATCTTATTGTTCTGGTTAGGAATTCCAAGACCATGTTGAATAAGACTAAAGAGAGTAGACACCTTTGTCTCATTTCTGACTAGAGGGAATGTTTTCAGTTTTTCCCCAGTTTGTATGATGTTAGCTAAATGCTAGTCATATATAGCCTTTATTACATAATGGTAGATTCCTTCTATTCCAAGTTTCATCAGAGCTTTATCATGAAAGAATGTTGAATTTTATTAAAAGCTTTTTCTGCATCTATTGAGATGATCATGTGGTTTTGGTCTTTGCTTATGTTTATATGCTGTATTACATTTAATGATTTGTGTATGATAAACCATCCCTGCATTGTATACCCTGATCATGTATGATTTTTTTGTTACACTGTTGAATTTAGTTTGCCTTTATTTTATTGAGGATGTTTGCATCTATGTTCATTAGGAAGATTGGTCTGTAATTTTGTTTTGTTGTTGTTGTGTCCTTGTCTGGTTTAAAGATGAGTGCAATGCTGGCTTCATAGAATGAGTTTGACAGTGTTCCTTCCCTTTCTATTTTGTAGAAAAGTTTAAGGAGTATTGGTGTTAGTTCTTTTTTAAAGGTCTTGTAGAATTCAGCAGTGAATCTATCAAGTCCTGGACTTTTCTTATTTTGGGAGGCTCTTTGCTGCCTCAATTTCATTGTATGCTATAGATCTGTTCAGTTGATTAATATCCTTCTGGTTCAGTTTTGGATAGTAATATGTATCCAGAAATTTGTCCATTTTTTTCTAGATTCTCCATTCTAGTTGCATATAAGTTTTCAAAGTAGTGCCCGATGATTTCCTGGGCTTCTTTTCTGTTTGTTGTGATTTCCCCTTTTTCATTTCTAATTTCATTAATTTGGGTCTTTTACCTCTTCATTTCAGTCAGATTTGCCAGGGCTTTGTTGATCTTAATTATCTTTTCAAAGAACTAGTTTTTTGTTTCATCAATTCTTTGTGTGGTTTCTTTGGTCTCTATTTCATTGATTTGGGCTGTTATTTTTTGTCATTTCTTTCCTTCTGCTAAGTTTTGGGTTTAGCTTGTTCTTGATTTTCTAGGAGTTTGAAATACAGCATTAGGTCATTTATGTGAGATCTTTCTGTGTTTTTAATATATCCACTCATAGCTATAAACTTTCCCCTTGGACTGCCTTTTTTGTGTCCCATAGGTTCCAATAGATTGTGCCTTCATCCTCATTAAGTTCCAGGAACTTTTGATTTCTTGTCTTATTTTCTTATTGACCCACTCATCATGGAACAGTGTATTGTTCAGCCTCCAGTTGTTTGAGTATTTTCTGCTGGTTTTTGTTGTTGTTGAATTCTAGTTTTATTGCCTTGTGGTCAGACACTATGCAAAGGGTTGTTTCACTTTTCTTATACTTGTTAAGACTTGCTTTGTGACTTAAAATATGATGTATTTTGGAGAAAATTCCATGGGCTGCTGAGAAGAATGTATATTGTACTGTAGACATCCGTCAGTTTCATTAGATCTATGGTTTCATTCAATTCTAGAGTTTCTTTGTAGATTTTTTTGTGTGGATGACCTACTTATTGGTGATAGAGGAGGATTGAAGTCTCTCATCACCACTGTTTTGGGGTCTATGTGTGTTTTTAAATACAGTAGCATATGTTTAATGAAGCTGGTTGCACTGACATTGGGCACATATAAGTTAATGATTATTATTTCCTCTTGTTGTATTGCTCCTTTTATTAGTATAAAGTGACCTTCTTTGACTCTTCTGACTAATTTAGATTTGAAGTCTACTTTATCAATTTAGGTATTGCTACACCTGTCTGTTTTGGGGGGCCATGAGCTTGGTAAATCTTTTTCCACCCTTTCACTCTAAGCCAATGTTTATTTCTGTCCATAATATGGGTTTCTTGTAAGCAACAGATTGTCAGGTCTTCCTATTTAATCCAGTTTGCCAATTGATGTCTTTTGATGGGGGAATTGAGTCCATTAACATTCAGTGTTAATATTGTGAGGTAATATTGTGGTCATTCCTGCCATTTAGGTGTTTTTGTTGTCTAAGGGTTTATGCGTGTGTAACTAATTCTGTGCTACTCTCTGATTGTTTATCTGGTCTTCTCTTAAGGCAAATAATTCCCATATTTTCATGGCTATGTTTGTTTTCATATTCTGTGTGTAGGATTCCTTTCAGGACCTCTGTACTAGTAGTTGAGAGGCCATATATTCTTGTAGCTTCTGTTTATTATGGAAGGTTTTTTATTCCTCATTCACTTTTGAATGATAGCTTTGCTGGGTAGAGTATCCTAGGGCTGAAATTGTCTTTCAGTGCTCAAACTACCTCACTCCATGCCCTTCTTGCTTTTAAAGTTTTTGTTGAGAAATCTGCTGTTATTTTGATGGGTTTGCTTTATATGTTATTTGTTTTTCACTCATAGCTTTCAACATTCATTCCTTGTTCTCTGTGCTAATTGTTTTAATTATGATACACCATAGAGAGGTTCTATTTTCGTCATGTCTGTTTAATGTCCTGGAGGCTTCTTATACGTGAATAGGCAACTTTTTCTGGAGATTTGGGAAATTTTCTGCTACTATTTTGTTGAATATACTATGTATACCTTTGGCTTAGACCTTTTATCCTTCTTTAATGCCCATGATTCCTAGGTTTGGTCTTTTGATGGAGTTACAGAGTTCTTGTGTGTTCCTTTCATAGCTCTTGAGTCTTTTGCCTAAAGTTTCTTCTTTTTTTCATATATATTTTATTCAAGCCCTTAAATTCTGTCTTCTACTTGTTCCAGCATGCTGGAGTGAATTTCAACTGTATTTCTTAGTTTATTTAATGTACTTTTTATTTCCAGGATTTCTGCTTGTCTTCCCTGAAACTTTCTGCATTTTGCAAATGCTTCTCTTTTATATCATGGCCTGTCTTCTTTATTTCATATACCTCTTTTTTTGTTTGTTTTTATTTTCCAGTGCTGGGGCTTGAACACAGGGCATACACCTTGAGCCACTCCACCTGCCCTTTTTTGTGATACATTTTCTCAAGATAGGGTCTTGTGAACCATTTGCCTAGGATGGCTTCGAACTAGAGTCCTCCTGATCTCTGCATCCAGAGTAGCTAGAATTACAGATGTGAGCCACCAGTCCCCAGCTACCTTCTTTTTTATAGTCTCCTACTTTCATTTTGGAGTTGGTTTAAAACCTCTCTGAGTTTATTTAGCTGTTTCTGTGTCTTGAGTTTTTTTTTTTTTTTACATTTTCTCTTGATGGTAGTTGAATTGTTTTTGCATGTTTTCTTCAAGCTTGTTGAACTTTTTTATCATCATTCTTTTGAGGTCAGCCACTGATATTTATTTCCTTCACTTTTTATTACATCTTTTATTGTGTTATTGTTAGCCTTATGAAGCATTATATTCTCTGCTTTCTTTTTGTCTAAATGTTTCTATTTTGTGCTTTGCTCATGTGTTGTTGATCAGTTAGGTGGGAGTTTTAATCCCCTGTTTTCTTTCCCTTGACTTAATTCCTATGCTCTGACTAGCTTACTTGTTTAACTTGATTGTTGTAATATTTCTGTTCCCTGACTTGCTGGAGGCATAACTTAGCAATAACAAATTCAGAAATTCAATATCAAACCAGTTATTTACATAATATACAAGAAATACCTTGGTGTATTGTCTATCAACAGTGGGTATTATTGAGATAATAGTTGTTTGGATAGAGGTAGAGACTTGGGTAATTGAAAAAGATGGTGCTTAACCTTTTAGAATTTTAAAGTCAAAGCAGTTGAAATATTCAAGAACACAGTGGTCCAACCAAAGCTGTATATCAAAAACCATCTACGAAACTTAAAAGGAACCCGAGATACCTTGGAACTACCTTAGGATTTTTGTTTGTTTGGTGGTACTGGGGTTTGAACTCAGGGTCTTGCATTTGTTAATCCCTAGATTTTAGTATTTTTTAAATTTGTGTACTTGTTCATTTCCGTATGTATTTATTTATTTGCTTATCAGTGTTGGGGTTTGAACTCCTTGTGCTTGAAAAAGATGGTGCTAGAGGAGGGGGGAATGGGAAAAGGGGCAAAAGAGTTGTGAGGTATGGAGGCTGTAGGGTTATGGGGATTTAATATGTGTAAAGATGTGGTTCAGTTTTTTTGGGCAGAAGGTTCTATTGTCAGGGATTGCAGGGGGATAGGCTGTTTGGGGTTAATATGTAAAGCTGTTTTAGTAGACTGTTAAGTGAGTGGTAAGTGTGGAGTAGTAAGGGTAATGGGGAGAAAAGTAAGGGGAGGAAAAGTAAGGAGAAGAAAGGAGGAGAGAATAGAAGAAAAGAGAAGACAAAAGTTGGGGGAAAGAAAGGAAATTGGGGCAAGAGAGGGTAAGCTAATTGATATTTGGACAGAATGGAAAAGGGAGATAGGTAAACAACAGATCATTTAAAAAAAGGAAAGAAAATGAAGAACATAAAAATAAAAATAAAAATACTAAGTAAAAAAGAAAAAATACCCAGTTTGCTCAATGTTCTGGACTCTTTCTTCTGATTTCATATCCAGGTGCTGACATTTTTAACAACAGGGACTTTCTCAGTGTCTATCACCTTCTTAAGGTTGGTATGCTGGGCTGTGTGGCAATGGATTATGCCCCTCCTTATTGAACACCTTTGGGGGAAATCAGCTCAGGGTGTTTGAGCCCAGGATTTTGTTGGTGAGATGGGCCATTTGTTTTTTGTGGGTATTCTGAAGCTACCCTGCCAGGAGCTAGTTTGTGAGCAGTTACCAGACCCTTCTGCCCACAAGGCAAGCAGAAATTAAGCTTTCTGATCAATCACATCTCAGTTCACTACCAGTTCTTCCAAGGTGGTCAAGTATTTTGCTGATTTCACCAGAGAGCAGCTATGTAGCTCTACCACCACTGAGGCTTGGGCAGCTCAGTGTTCTGCCCCACCTCCAACAGGCTAAGATAGCCTAGTCGCCATTCAGGAGGGTTAAGTTCAGCATTCTCCCTCTTCCTTGCCAAGCAGAGGTCAATTTTTCCCTCCGATTGTGGCCACTAGTTTTATCCAGAATGCAATCTGCCCACCAGCTACACTGGACTATGTGATTTCCTCAAGGGCAGTGATACATTGCACTCACCTGGTGGTGTTGCAGATTCACTCAGGTGGAATTGGGTCAGCTCCAGTGAGGTACAGATAGGCAGGAGTCCAAGGTTCTATGTCCACATAATATGGTGGGTCTGGGATGTCACAGAATATTGCTCAATTTGTTCTGTGGCTCCTGTGCTGTCTTTGGCTTTTCCAGTTGGGACTAAGGAAGTCAGAAAAAAAAAAACAAAAAAAGGGAAGATTGCTGTTCTGCAGCAGAAGACTGCACCCTATGTGTTGATGATAATTTAGTTGGCTAAAAAAAAAAAATCATTGTTACCTGATCCTTGCTTCTATGACTCTGAAGTATTTTTCCAGAATCATGGAACTCTGGGTTTCTGCATCCTTCAGCTATCCACCGTTTTGGAATTCCCTGAAGACTATTTTCTCAATGGAATCAAAAAGATTCTAGAATCATAGCTGAGAGCCAGTTTTCTATAAAGCAATTATAGGTATCAGGTGGGAGATAGGTATGAGTGTCTGTCTTTCTTCTTTTTGTTTAAATAAACTTTGATTTTTCCATCTTTCATAACTCATTTCTGTTGTAATGCAAGGATAAATTTTAGAACATATAGAAATGCCTCGTATGTGAAAAGATCTGCTATTACTTATGTCTAACACAACATGGTCATACATCCATAGACACACCAAATCACCTTTGTTGAAAAGTTTAAATGAATTTAATAAAAATTATTTTCATTATTGCTAAACTTCACTTGTTTGTCTATCATACAGCATATATCATTGCTCATAATATTGAAACATATTTGAAAAAAATATACAGGATAATTGCAGAGAATGTTTCCATCCCAAACATAGCTACTTTTCTGTCACATGTTGTCTTGATACATATAGAACATTTGAACTATATGATGGATTTCATTGGGAGGTCTTAGGTTGTTTATTTCACTATGTCACTGGAGCTTTTCTATAATATGTGCTTAAGAAAAGTTTGGATTTTAGAATATTGTTTTAAAATAGAAAGACTTCATTATTTTTTCCCTGACATCTTTGTCCATTGAAAATCTTATAGCCTTGAAATAATTCTCCTGCCTGTAGCTACAGTGTGTTAAAAAAAAATGTGTATCTGATCATGTCAGTGGTCTGATTTACTCCCTTCAGCAACTCAGCGTGGCCTGTAGGATAAGTCTTAACTCCATGACAAGCTCACAAAGCCCTTTTCATATCAATTCTGCTAACTTCCCAGCTTGGCTTCTCTCTAGCCTCACTATTAGAAATTATGCCCCAGATAGAAGGATTTTTTTTCTAATGATTATAAATTTATTTCAACAAAAAACCAATTTGGGGCATTTAGATTATATATGTTTTAGATTACTATGATAACAATGATGCTAACTTATTTGTTCATATCTTTGTACACTATTCATTTTCTAGGAAAACTTTGTAGAATCAATTTGTCAATCAATGTATAAAAACCACATTGTTTAATATTTTTATCTAATTTTTCAATTTACTCTAAAGAAAACTAGTACCAATTTTTTACCTAACCTACTGACTGAGATGAAACTTGCTTCCTATGTTAAGTATACATTTCTGTAACATTTCTATTGCAATCATCATTTAATGCCTTTAACACCTTTGTTGGTTTATTGTCCAGTATTGAAGTTACCAAAAAAGATGAAAATTCTATTTTTCTTCTTTATCATTAAATCTAATGAATTCATTGAAAACTCAGGCAAGCAAAAATGTCAAAGTGACTGACATATTACACTACTATGTGATTGATAGAATTTCTGATTGGTAAACTGTCATTGCAGATATATACACAATTTGTGGGATGTAGATTAAATGTCATTTAATCAATCAGTTACTCAAAGTTGACTGAGTTTATAAATGAATGAGAGTATTACAAAGTTACTTTGACTGCATGACTTAATGTGCTTCAATGATGAGTAACAAAAGACTCAATTCAGGAAAAGTGAGTTTCTTGATTAATGAAACTGAAACTTTGTTAAGTTTATCAGGGCTTCTGCTGCGTATATATAGCTTCATTGGCATTTATTTCTGCTTCCCTTCAGGCTTGGTTGCCTTATGTGGCTTAGATTTTATGATGAAACTAAAATACCAGTGTTTTATTGTACAATTATACCTTTTTCTTTTAGGACTTGAGAAACTTCATCAAATTAGTATCAGTACTTGATCACATGAACTAAAAAGTTACAAGATATTCCCTATAGAAACCAACCTCCCATGTATAAAATTCCTATGACAGAAGTCAAACCAAATTATTAAGAAGTACTTTGCATTAATGCAGATAGGAAAATAATTGTTTAAATAAATAATAAATAAGAAGAACTCAAAATTTTAGGCAGACTCCAGGAGTGGAGTATTTTCTTCCATTAAAACACTTTGGACACTAATATATAGGTTGATCCAAAATTCCTAAGCTCCTATGAGAGTAAGATTAATTTAGCAAAAGACAATCAAATATCATGTGAAACAATTTGAAGAATCAGGTAATTGGAATCATTTAATTAAGGAGACATTTTATTTAATAGGTCAACAAATTATAATAAAATTATTAAACTACATGATATTCAATGATAACATTCAGATTTTGTTTTTATAGACAGAATTAAAGGATGAACTAAAATATTTCTGTTACACATTTGTAGTAGTTCATGGAAAGCTCTGTTAACATGTGGTAGTACATACTTCTTCAACTCTGACTCTTGTTTCTTCTGCAATATATAGGACATTGTAGTTTTCAAAAATTGAGAGCAACTTCTGAGGGTCAAGGTTGACAGTACAGGATGGTTATTTTGGGAGGCTCAACTTTTAGGCTTTTGTTTTAGGATGAGTTGATACTTTTTCTCTTTGTTCAGTGCATTTACTGTTTTATAATTAGATAATCTGTCATCATTTGCTCTCATGATCACCCATGAAGATAACAGTAAGACCCATCCTCTCAAGATATGCCACCATGATGGCCAAGGTGAGGTCAGGAATGTGACAGATTGAGTAATGACTTTTAAATCCACCAGAAGTCAATAGAGATTATTGTCATTCTTATCTCATTAATTAATTAAGTTCCATGTATTCTGTCATACCCTAGGACCACAAGGAGAACTGAAATAATTTGTAAATTCTCTAATCACAACCAAATCTACTTCTTAGAAAAAGTTTCTCAGAAAAAAATGGTTCACAGAAATTTCTAGACATTTTAACCCAAGAGATCATAGTTCTGCTTACAAAGTATGTCATCTAGACATTTTTGCCTATATCTGACACTGTGTTTCAGCACTATGAGATCAATTTGATACTTGGTATACAGTTTTTATTATTTCTGTATGTCTGTGTTTTGTACCAGAATGTTCTAATTCCAGTGATATTTCCCTGGCCTGCCTTGTACCTTTTGAAGTAGCTGAAAGCAAGTTTTAAAACTAGATAATTGTAATTACAATATGACACAATATTTAGTTCTAAATAAATATTTTTTTCCTTTTGTTCCTACAGAAATATAAACATACAGGGAACTGTCATCCTGATCAATAGAATCCTTTTATTCTTCCAAGGAACTTTCCATGTCTTTTTTTTATTTGCTTGTTCATATGTGCATACATTGTTTGGAACTTTCCAACTTTTGAACAATTATCTGTGATTATATCAAAGCAGGAAAGGCTGCCTTCTTATATTGCATTATTGAAGGATAGCTCATATTAAATATTTTTTTTAAAATTATCTTGGAAAGAATAGAAAATACATCTTAAGGAAAACAAGGCAACTGACATTTCCCTAAAAAGATCTGGGCCCAATTTCCTAAACAGGTTGCTACAAAATTATTTCCTCTCAGCTTTAGAGCCTTGTTTTGTTGGATTTCCCCTGTATCACCAATATTTGTGTCCTCCTTTTCATCTGTAGGGATTATTTCCAGTACATTTCAGCCAGAAGGGCAGGAGAGCAGCTGTCTCCACTAGAGAAACCAATTATTTGCCAAATGAATGGGCTTATGTCTGGATTCATTGGTTGTTTTCCTCAACACCTCAGGGTACCCTGTAGTCTTTGTAATAACCAAAACCTTGTTCAGATCTGGTTGAGACTTACTCTACAAGACTTAAAGACCATTTCTTTTCATTTGTTACATTGTAGAAAAGGATGTTTCCAAGTAAGCAAAGGTTCACAGTGATAGATTTACTCAGAACCTGATGAAAGTTAAGAATACCAACATTTATGTGAAATTCAGGTCACAAAAATTCTAGATCTATCCCTGCAAATGAAGATTAAAATTCCTAAAACCTCAGTAGAACGCAAAATCTTCATAACCCTTTGTTTACACAACATAGTTTTTGGATGCTACATTTTATTTGAAAAACTCTAAAGTATGAAAAAGAAGTCAGGATCATGCTTATGTCATACAATTAAGCAACTAAGATTTTAAAAGTGGAATATTTATATTTGATATATTATTTAAAAAGTTATAAATGCCACAATGCATCCCCACCTAACACAAGAATAAAAACTGGAATATTGAGTGAAAAATGTACGTATATTATTGGATTATTGTGCAAACCTAATAGTACAGCAATGGATGTAAAAGTCATCTTGTACCATCCTTAGCATGGTGTGTATACGTGGTATATGTGCAGAGAATAAATAAATGAGTGACTCATTTATGTAATTAGTCTTGCCAATAAGTTTGGACAGTTTTTCAGTTTTTGTATGTTACTGTTCACTAATCAAAGAGTATGAACCATTTTTGACAGGAATAATTTTTAACTTTTTCTAAAGCTACTCATATTTTAGGAAAATATTTAAGACCTCAATAATAATTATAAATAAATCCTTGTCACTCACAACACTGGAGGAGATTACCTGTCAGTAAATAAATTCCTCATCTGTCATAAATGTTAATATAAATCCATTTTAACACAAAAACTTCTCTAGTACTTATAGTATTGTAAAAAGCAAACAAACAATATTTCTAGTGACTGTTTTCAAACATTTTTAGTGGATTCATTTTTTTTAAAGTTTGTCATTTATTAAATAATCAGAAATTTTAGATTAAGCTTAAAATGAAGGAAATACAAATGTATTATTTTAAATTTCTACAAAAATCAAGTACGTATTTTTTTGAAATGTATGTGTTAAATCCAGAGGCAAATGACTTGGGCAAAAGTATATATGCAACAGCAAGTTCTTTTGTAGAGAGTTAGCAAGAAAATTTTGATTAGATGGGAATAAAGATATCCATACCCTGAGATGTAACATAATTCTAAAGAAGAAAATTTTCAGGCATTGTTGCAAAATATACAGGTTGTTGCACTGAAAATGACACTGGATGAATCTGAAAACCATGACAATACTTCTGTAAGGGATGGTAATTTGGCTATATAATTAAATTGGAATGTGTTCAGTAAGCAGATGTGTGCAAATAAAGAAGAATCTAAGCTCAAGGTTCGCACTTCTTGATCTTTCTTTGTTTGCTTTTTTATGAAGACACCCCTGGCTTCTTGTTGTTGTTGTGTTGTTGTTTGTTTCCTCACTAAATTAGTTCCCAGCACTAAAATACCCCTTCAGTGTATCCAGGAACCTGTCAGCCTGCAGAGTTCTATTTTGTCAACAGATGGCGTAAGACATGATTCTCCATGCTCAATGACTTCAAAACAACATTGTGCTTATTGCTGTCCTGAAGTTGTTTTGAATTATTTCTATACTACTGTTGAACAGGAGCAGAACTCATCAGATTTCAAATGTCATTGTAAGAGATGACATTATTTAGAAATGTAATAAAAACCAAAGTTTCTTTGGGGTCCTCTTAAAAAAAATGACTATAGACAGAAAGCATGAACATATATATATATAATGAATATATATAGCATGAATATATATACCATGAATATATACAGCATGAATATGTATGTACACATATGTATATATATTTACACACACACACACATATATATATTTTACCAATTACAGCATTAACATTTATTCCTCCTCCACTCCTGATAGCATATGATACAGGACTCACATTGCCATCAAAATATGAATGGTATATGTACACAGACTGTGCTCAGCAATTCCCTATTACTGCTATTTTGCTTGTATAAACTGATAGTTATATCAAGATATACAAGTTATATTTATTTTAGTGCCAAGAATATATCATATTAAAATTTGATTCTAATAAGCATTTTGAAATAAATATAAACAAGAAAATTCAGATACGGTAGTAGAGAAGAGTCAATGAGGAGTAAATTCAGAGAATTTGGAGTTGTCAGTGGCTTCAGTTGTCATCGAGTTTAAATTGCTATTGTTTGGTGAAGAAAATGAGGACCAGGGATGTGATCTGACTTGTCCCAATCACTCAAGACTGCCTTGATTTTCAGTGCTCTGGTAAGTCACATCTCTTATAATAGAGATTTCTGAACTCGCTGGTACTGACAGTTGTCCTGCCTCCACCTTTTCTGGGGAGCCTGAGAGAGGAGCACTAACACTAAAACAAGCAAAAGGACTTCTGATTACCTGGAGATTTGATACTAAGCTTATTTATTGGATAAACTCTTCACTTGTAGAAGTGAGTTGGAGATCCAAGAACTTACAGGACTTCTCTTGCATAGAATAAGAGCTTTAGAGATCTCATTTAAATATAAAACATAGGAAGGGTGCAGTGCTGATGAATGATTGCTGGGAATGAAGAGGAAAACCTTCTGGAGGGGGCAGCAAGAAAGATGAAAGCAAAGAGAGAGTGAAGTGATTCTTGGGGTGACACTAAGCCACCATCTTCTCTTGCAATCTCCTAGGTATCCCTTTGTTCATCTTTGAACTATCTATGTAGACTTCTACTTGAAACCGGTATTTATTTTACTTACTTATATGGCTTTTAAGTCCTTTAAAAATGTTTACCTTACATCTTATTGAATTTTTACTGGCAGAAATTGCATTTATAGGAATGAATAAGACATTGAACTTTAGAAATTTTCAATGATGTCAAGAAATAATCTGCTTGCAAATATTTAAGTCAAATTTATGTTATTTTCTTTGGCAAAACACACTAATGCATTATGTACACTATTTGCCTAATAAAGTTTAATATTTATGAATGGCTTAACAAATTCATATTATCTATCCTCCTTTAATTATAAGATTATGAGCTCAACTATTTAATAGAAAAGCACAGCATGAAACTTTAGAAGTATTAAGTATATAAAAGGAAGTATAAATTTTGATAAGAAAATCACATAGTTTTTTTCCTGCACAAAAGTTTTGAATTCATTTGACTTTCTGTTCCTTTTGTCTTGATTCTTACCTTCTTTTCCCTTATAACATTTCTATCTAGTGTCTATATAGGCCATTGAGTCGATGTTATTTGGTAAATAATTTTAAAATTGGTTAGTCATATTTAAAATAATATCCAGGGTTCTCTTTCGAAAAACAAAATACTACTTTTTAAGAAGATCCTAAATTGTCAGAAGACAACTGATAATAATGTTGTGAGTTGAACTTCAAGTTTGCACTTGCTCAATATGTTAAAGTCAATATTGAGTCTAACATATTGAAAAGAAACAGAAGTTTCTTCAATTAAATTGGTTATTTATATTGTTTTGAAAGAATTATGAAAAATGAAATTGCATAATGAACACCAGGACGGGATGAGTGAATGTTGAACTAGTGGACTTTTTCTGTGGCGTTAGGAATGTACCATTTAAGACCAAGTGACCACAAGCCCCTGTCTTCTAATCATGGCATGAGAAAGCATTGAGCACTGTCTACTTTGTTGCATAGGAGTTGAGCATATTTATAAAAATTGGAAGCATTTTTAAAGAAAATTTTAAAATGTAAATTTTAAGTAGTTAAAAATAAAGATGTTTAGCATATGGAATAAATCCAAAGTACTGCAGATCAGATGCATGCTGATTCTTAGTGTTTAGAAGCTAAGCTACTCTTGTTCTCAATTCACAAAAGCTGCACTCCATCCAAAGTTCAGGAGGAATCAGGCTCAGCCTAACTCTCTTTAGCCCTCAGTTTCATATTAGGGTAGAAGAGTCTACAAACCACAGTCACCTTCATTCAAGCTTCTTTATGCAGGCAGTAACTTAATAAAATTGATATTTAGACAAATTAATGATAAAGCAATAAAAATAAGTCAGATATGGATATTTTGTTATTGTTTGTTAAAATTATAAAGTTAGAAATGGAAAAAATCATTGGCAGTATAATTTGAAGTGTTCTCACGTAGCATCAGGTACTGCTACTAGGTGCTACATAAACACTTGTTGACTTAATTTTTGTAATGAAGTGTTATGATAAATGACTACATGAGATGCTGTGGACATGTCAAGATAAAGGACAAATACCCACCTCTTTCCCTAAACCTTTATATTGTAGTTATGTGTAATGAAAATTACGAAGTAATCTTATAGATTTGAGATATAATCTTAAAAGAAATTACATTTTCTCAAAATAAGAACAGATTCATCTATATTCAGAGAACAATTGGAATAAGCTCAAATATCAGTGTTTCACATTTGTTCCATGTTCTCCTGAAGTATTTTCCTAATGTTAATTTTGGGGTTATAGAGTTAGAATATAAGAAACTGATGATTCTGCCACTGGGAAACAAAAGTACAATTGAGTGTTTGATACCTACATTCTATATTTCTATTTTTTATTGTTGTCCTGGGCAGGAGTACATTATAGCATTTATGAAAGTTCTTAAAATGTATCAAATATATCATACTTGAATTCACCCCCTCCACTGCTCTCCTTTATCCCCCCTCTCCAGATTCCTGGAACAGTTTCAGCATGTATCATTTTTGTATTTACATACAGGTGTATACGTTATTTGCACCATGGTCCCATTCTATGTCCGTAAAGTTAATAAAGTATACTGTAAGTTTTGATCATTGTGAAATCTTTGAGTAAATTCATTCATAATTAAGACAATAAAATTAAGCTTTTATATCTTGCATTTCAGTTTTTATTCAAAATATTACCAGGAAAGGAAAGCCACAAGAGTAGTTAATAATTTAAAGAGAGGATAAAATGCTTATAATACTCTTGGTTGGAAGCAAAATCTGTCCTAATTTTTACACTACTCATATTTCTTATTCTTCATTTAAATATAAAAGAATTTTGTATACAATGGTTATTTTTGCCTGTTTAGCATCAATTTCATTTTACTTTTGCGAACAGAACAAATATATAGCTTTCTCCGCAAACTTTGTTTCAGATGGTCTCAGTGGGCTGACTCTTCCCAAAGTTACTTAATTCAGACTTTATCATCATACTATCAATCACTAAATCAGGCTGACTGGCTCAGAAGAAGGTTCATTATGAATGTTTTCCCAAATAAAGTATTGCTTGAGATTATAAGGTAAGACTATTGGTAAGATTTTTATTTCTAGATTACTGGACTCAAGTAGTAAATTACCTGACCAGGACGTAAGGATAACATCTATGTCAAGAAAAAAGAGAATGCCTGAACATGAAACTAAATTGAGGACATTGGTAATGAGAAATGACTATTGCATTAAATTAGAAACCCGTCTTTGCTTTTCACAAACTTGCATTTGTCAGATAGTTTTTCCTTTTATATTTATTATTGCTATTGTTGTTATTATTTTGATATAACACTCTTAATTCCTCAACTATCTATAAGGATAAGGGGAGAACAAAATCACTGATCAAAAATACTCTATGCCTTACCTTCCCCCAAACATGTACAAAAAGCCTCTTCTTTTCAAGGAAACAGAATAGTTGATTGGAAGTATTGTAGTCTCCTGCCTGCATTCCCAGGATTATATTTATCTCCCAGAGATGATGTGTTTCAAGATATCCTAGAATTAATATTTCTTACTGGGCATCAGTTCCTGTGCCTGGAAACAAAAAGAGAAAATGAGATTAAGCCTCATAGGCTCATCCAGAAGGGCTTGAAATTACAGTGAACAAACCTGCCTAAGCTATTTGTTGGATTAACATTATTTAGATATCCACTTTCCAATTCTTTCCATCAAATGAGGCTTCCTTCAGACCAGCTTATTTCTCAAATGATGAAGCTGGTACATCAGATGTTAAAGATTTTTTTATATTGGCTTATTTTTAGAATTCTGTTTTAATTAGTAGCATGCATTATCATTATTTATCCAACCAATTTATGTTGATTACAAAATTAAAATTTTACTTCAATTAAGACTGAAATTGTTTTCTTGCTTTTCTCAGTGATCAATGCATGACTATGTCTAATTCATATCAAAATATTATATGTTAAACCCAAACATCCAAATTATTGATTGCATTTCCTTTTGCAATGAAGTAATTGAAATCCCCAAGAGTAGGCTGTGGTTTTTCCCATCCAAGGTTAAAATTCGCACACAGGACATAACAGGCACTGCTGTTCCTCACTGCTTCCAGTGCAAGCCATTTCAGGTATAAGTTGTCACTCAGGAGCTGCAACTAACCACAACCGAAACTCCAGCAAACATGACGATGAACCTCTCTAGGACTTATCACTGCACTGTACTTAGGTAATAGAAGTTCCAATTATTTGACTAGAAAAGATTTTTAGATATGAACATCTTTGCCACAGTTTCAAACTCAATTTCTTTGTGTGGAAGACCTGTATATCTGGGGAGAAATGCCACTAAAAGATATAACTCCACTATTAAAATGCTTATAATGAAAAGACCGATTTCTCAAATAGACTTAAGCACAGCAACACTCTGGTGTTTTTTTGAAGTGGAAATGTCAGGGAACATTGAACAATCATCCTAATTTTTTGCTGCATCCAGGAAGCCCTGCCTTTATTTTACCATCAGGGGCAAACGCACAATGGTCAGATGTCTCAGCTTGACAGACCAATCCTTGGTCCTTAATGGACTGACTGTAAGTTGACTGAATTCTGTCAAATTAAAGTACATTCTGATGTTATTTCCCATCCACTCTCTGTGTCTCTGTGTCTTTGCTTGAGTCTCAGATTCTGCCTCTCTGTCCTTCCATGCTACACATGTATTCAGGTTCATCAAATCCCCATCCACTCCAGGGAAGCCTGATCTGGCACCTGAGCAGTATGTTCAAATGATAAAAACCTTTTGTTCAGTGCCAGAGTCCTTTTGAAGCCAACCACCTGCTTCCAAAACATCTACCCAGGGCACTCAAAACTGCTCGTGAGCAAATGTATGACATTTTTGCATGATGCTGAGCATTCTGAAATTTTGTTTTGATTTTGATTATATGTCCTTTTTCATGTGCCTTCCAGTTACAGATTTTCATATTGTCATCAATTGGAACTATTTATATGAACAAAGAGTAGCAATGAAAAAAATGAGAAAAATGAAAGAGTAAGTCATTTTGTTTTCTCTTTCATGACAGAGAAAACAACAATGGGAGTGCTTCCTTGAATATAATGAGAATACTCCAGGTTTGAAAGTATTCATGTGCAAGGTAGTTTTTCATGATGCTACAGCATGTTATTTGGAAATATCTATACACTGTACAGACAAAAATCAACAAACAGTATACGCTGTTTGTTTTACCACTTTGTCTGATGCCATAAGTGATATAAAATATATGGTATTAATAGACACTCTATACTGTCTAAACAATATTATTACAATGCAATTTTGTATAACACAAGTTATGTGTATTGGCTTCCTTTAGAAGAAAGAGCTTTGAGAAAGCTAAAGAATCACAAATGATTTCATCATTGATTTAACAAGGCCTTGAAAATGTCCACAAAGGACATTAGATCAAGGGCAAACACAACAAGGGGATTGGACTATGAGCACATGATAAAAGCGAGAGCACACAAGGGAGGGGTGAGGATAGGTAAGACACCTAAAAAACTAGCTAGCATTTGTTGCCCTTAATGCAGAGAAACTAAAGCAGATACCTTAAAGCAACTGAGGCCAATAGGAAAAGGGGACCAGGAACTAGAGAAAAGGTTAGATCAAAAAGAATTAACCTAGAAGGTAACACCCACGCACAGGAAATCAATGTGAGTCAATGCCCTGTATAGCTATCCTTATCTCAACCAGCAAAACCCCTTGTTCCTTCCTATTATTGCTTATATTCTCTCTACAACAAAATTAGAGATAAGGGCAAAATAGTTTCTGCTGGGTATTGAGGGGGGGAGCGGGAGGGGGTGGAGTGGGTGGTAAGGGAGGGGGTGGGGGCAGGGGGGAGAAATGAACCAAGCCTTGTATGCACATATGAATAATAAAAGAAAAATGAAAAAAAAAATGTCCACAAAAAGATGAAGGAGAGAGGCATGAGCATCCAAAATGGTCATGTCTTTGTAACATCATAAGCAGAAGACCCAATGGAGCTTGCCCAGGCATCTGAAGTCACAATTTAGGAGATAAAAAGTTGAGATAGAGGGGATGAATTCAACTAATATATGTTGAAAGAACTTTTGTAAATGTCACAATGTACCCCCAGAGCAACAATAATGAAAACAAAAATTTTAAAAGACATAATAAATTGGTGCTGTTTCCAGCTACTGTTTGTGTTGTTACATAGCAACAGAACGCTAAAATAACAGTGATAACATCATGGTGGTGTTATAGGCATATAATACACTAAATAGATGTATTTAGTTCCTCATTTTTGGAAACACATTTAAGAAAATATTCCTTTTGTATGTATTCTTGCAGTCCCAGTTGAAAATAAGTAAGATGCTCTTCATTTCTCTAACTGAGAAGTTGGTTTCTGGAAGACACACAAAATCTAATACATCAGGTTTTCTCTAGATTTTGTATCTTGTGCAAACAACAGGTGAAAACATTGAGATCTGTGTCATCTTGAACTTGGCATCTTTTAATAATTTCAACAACTTTTGTCTCTTTTCCATTGTAATGATTTCTATTATTTGTACCAGAAAAGCCATAATATTACAGTGAATAATTTTAAAATAAATCTTGGTAATTTATTATTATTATTATTCATGGTAATTTAAAACATGTAAATTAAGGTATTGTAGACTACATTTAACCCAACCCCTGTGACGTATGTTGTAGAGGTCATTAAAATGGGTGAGTAGGTATAAAAAGTCGAGTGTATTTCAGAAGGTGGAAAGTGAAATGCACTGCCCATTTTCATATTAAGGGAAGGTGCCAACTACTGAAGAGAAGAATATAGCACTCTTTTAGATTTTCTAATTAGCTAGAGTTTATGCTTTTCATGTAATTTCAATAGTTTTCTGTTATCTAGATAACATGTGACAAATGTTTTCCCTATAAATGAAGAAACAGACTATGTTGGAACTTTCTCCTTTGATTCCTACACAGATATTGGCATGGTTTAAGATGAAATTCTAATCACCTTGAGTTTCTTCCTTGAGTTCTACTAAGTGGCAAAATTATTGGTCCAGCTGCATTTCTGTCACTCTTAGTTCTCAGTTCATACTGATATATTCTAGTTCTACAATATGAAATAAAGTAGATGATGAGTTACTAACCTTTAACATGTGTTACAGATGTAAGAGTTCCAGAGTAAATATCATTTTAATCATTGAGGATTTGTTAAAAAATGCTACCTAAAATGTCACTGTATCTCCAAGAATAAGCCCACGGGACCTAATTAAGTAGGTAGCAGAAATTAACATTAGAAACCTGTGCAGATATCCTTGTCTAAGGAATGTAGAGACTGAAATCCCTCATAATTTCTCTGCCCTGATAGTTCTTTAGGAAGGAGGTAAGAGTGCTCTCTTGGTTTCTGGAATCATTGTTATTCATGCTTCTAAATAACTTAATTTCAACTACCACTAACTTAACTCTATTGAACATCAAGTTTATTATTCAAACTGATTTCGGTATACGGTTTCCTGATCATGAGTAGCTTGCTATTACAATCCTTAACAGAAAATGGAAATCTATATTGTCCTATTCCTTTAACGTTTTCCATGAAATAGCAATTCAACTTTTCCAATGCTTGTCAAGAGTAGAGCCACGACAAAGTTGCATCTTGTTACTATGGCAAGCTCTTGTTGTTAAAACTTTTAGTCTGAGCTGAAGAAATAATATATAGATTTTCATGCTCAAAATCCTTACTTAAATTAAATAAAAGATGGCAAACATTTTTAAAAGAGGACCTCTCTTTTGTACCCAAAGGAAATAATACCCTTCCTTTATTAATGGAATTTATAATCATAAAATCCTGGATTTGAATTTCAGCTTGCTTACCTAACTGCCTACTCATAAACTAAATTAATAAAAATTCAGGACCCTAATTTCTCAATGCATTAATTTATTTTTAATAATATTACCTGGTTTCATTGCTTCAAACTTTCCAGTTTGGATCCATCTTCTTACTAGTTGCTTTATTAACCTCCAGGTCCTCATCCTGTATGTGTTGCTCACTTTGTTGAGAAGAAGAGCACTTGCCTTACTATGTTCAAGGAATAAAGATATGACACAATAATTTTTTACTAAATAAAATAATGCTAACTGAATTTCTACAGAGTCATTCTTAAAGTAGGAACAATTTAATCTGTACTCTTTTTAAAATTCAACTACCAAATTGGTACCTTAACAGCTGAATAAGACTTGATTTGTTTTTAATACTTCTGGAAATCATCCTCTTTAGGTTAAAGAAAACAAAATGCGGTGATTAATGCAAAATCTATATGAGAAGCAAAAGTTCAATTGAAACATAAGACCTAATTTAATAGTTGACACTATTTTCTCATTTTTATCATTACCACTCAGTAGTAACTCTACCACATACATTTTACAGGTTTAATCTTAGGCATTAGTAAACTGTTGTCCAAAATTTTTACCCTTCAACAATTCATCACCATGCTTGTAATGGAACAGTGGGTGGCACCCAGCTGCTAAAACAGAAGCACAGCTCCATTGTAAACGCCTGATTTCTGGATAGTCCTTGTACATAGATGCTTCCCGTGGAACGTGAGGGGTTAAGTTTTAGTTAAGAAAGTTAAGATGCAAGTTTGTACTAAATAATATAGCCAGTTAACAAAATATGTTTCCTGCATTAAACCAAAAAATATGACTCAAATAATTTAAGTATTCATGTGAAAAGGTCTACTAAGAAAACTGTCCTATGTCTTGGACCACAGTGACTCCTCTTCCTAAAAGGGAGTCATAGAATCTTCCCTAAAGACAGATGAATAAAACAGTCTTCTAGAGCAAAGTTAGGTGGACTTGTGATAGTGTGGAGGAAATGTTAGTTAAAAAAAAAAGAAAGTGAAGAAAAGCGAAACAAAACAAAACAAAACCCCCTGAGGAATGAAATAGGCTGGTGAGACCAGTTAGTCAAGGAAAAGCCAATATGCTTGGAATGGAAAGATTGAGACAGAATCATTGCATCAGCAGTGAATGATTTGATGATTAGCTATTTCTTTTCACAAAATAAATGTAAATGAGCAACTTTAACAGTCTATTTTTTTCCTTCAGAAAAATACAAAAGGGAACACAAAGAAACTTGGTAGAAAAAAATTTGCAATAATACATATATGTGTACTCGTGTACATGTATATGCATGAATTTTGAAATTTAACTAGCATTAAGGATTTGAAGAAAAATACCACATTCACAAAAATAGGAAATGTAGTATAAATATAACTGAATGTATCCAAAATATAATATATAGCTTTCATAATAGAAAACTACACAGGCAATAATTGCAGAAATTCGTAATTTTCTCTTAATAATTATAGGAATTAGTCTTTTTATTATAAGTAAACATAATTTGCATGATTTTCATAATTTGCAGAACTTGCATGATTTTCATGAAAATTAAATATTTTTATGAAATATTTTTTCAATAATATGGTCCTTTTAGTTTTTATTCAATGGTCATTTCCTTTTCAGTTCACATTATTTCCATTGTGAAATTCCAGATGACTTGGAGACATTTCTATCTCCCAGTTTAGGCACATGGAAAATGGTAAAACAAAGCCCATTCAGTTCCTGGATTGTTGAACCAGTACTGTAAAAATGTGAAAAACCACATTTTTACAAGATGAGAGAAGAATGTGTGCTTTTAAAGAACAGCATAAACATTGTAAGGTCTTTCTTCACCTTGGAGTATCCAAGTCTCTCTAATCAGTTAGCTAAAATTGAAGTATTTTGATACAGTAGTTCATTCACACATGATCAGTTGTTCATAATCCAGTCAGGAGAAGTTCACATTCACTGTGTATTTTATGGTTCAAAGTAATTGTTGTTAAGTCACACTATTATTTCCTTTATTGAAATGAAGTAATCAGAGCTTAGGGGATTCAAGTTCACACATCTCTTAAGTGTCAGGACAGGGACCAACAAGAAAGACAAGGAGAATAATAATAACTTGGGCTGAACACTTAATGCCTGACATCAAATGAGCTTTACAGTGAATTAGCTTATTTCATCTTTATAATAACCATATTTAGCTATATCCTGTCATCCCACTTAGAGATAAAAAACGGAGGAACAGATACATGAAGTAACTTGCCCAAGGTCAAAGCTCATTTGAGCCCATGCAGTCTGGTGCTATAGCCCTGTGAGTTTTTGCCTCCACCTTTCCATTCTTGAAGAGGCCTCTTCTTTGTAGAGCAAGGATCATGGGTAGAAGAGAGCCAAATTTCATTAAAAAGAGTATCAAAGTCTTCAGTATCATTGTCCTGTGCAATAGAAGCATTGGCACCAAACTGCTGGCCTGTTTTTAAATCCCAAAAGGCAGATAGTTATTTTTAATACACTGACCTAATTGTACATGGCAATCCAAGGCCAGCATCAAACTCCAGAGAGAGCCTGGAGTATGAAATAAGTTTATGTTGGGCACAGAGAGAGAGAATCATCTTCAATCAGCACTTCTTGATTTTAGCTTTATTTGTTCACCCAGAGCCATCACACCCGATTAGATGAAGTTAATAGTCCTTGGTAAGGGGTGGAAAACAATTGGGGTACTAAAAGGAGAAGAAAAAACTAGGTTAACATTAAAATATATCACTGTTTCTAAGAAGGACACTGGCATTTACAGTTATTTCAAAACAACAGCAGAATTCTGCATTATTTCTAGAGCTTTAAAAAGGTGATGATAACTGCTAATTTGGATTATGGAAGTGAGGTAAGTCTGAATTAGATATTAAAATAAGAGACATCCCCACTGGGGTATGGGACAAAAGGGATATTCTTTACAACTAGCTTTGTATAATGCTTTTTCTGAAATATTTTTGCCCTAATAAAATGAGAAAAAAATCTCCATGATGATGAAATTAATAAAAATGATTTGTTTATTTTAAAAACAATTTCAACTAATCAGAAGGATCTAATTAATATCACCAGCTCAAATACCCATGTAAAACATTGATAGCTTTCCTATGTACTAGCAGTAAACTAGTAAGAAACAAAAGGATAAAAACTTCAGCTCACCCACACATGTGTGTGCGTGTGCTTGCATATCTGTGTGCTCTGTTCCTTGGTACCTAAGTTTATGATTCATATTTTTAAATGTCTACTTGAAGTATCCTCTTAGATATCTTCTGGCTAAAGTTCCAAGTTAAATTCTTATTATTTTTTCATCATTTTCATTAGTCTTTGGAAGAAATAACTTATTGATTCATTTTTATGTCCAGATTTTCTAAAACTCATTCAACACCCTTACTACGTCCTTAGTACTTCAAACAAATTCATCTTAAGGACTGGATGACTCTTGTCCTACAGTCCTCTTTAGTTCTCCATTTTCTCAGAAGACTCGCATGCTGAATACTTCTCTTCTTTTACAGTTGGCGAAATCTCTTGCCTGGTTTTTTCCTGCTTAATTATCATATAGCAACTGTGCAGTTCCTTTCAAAATGTAAATCATTAAATGTACTTTGTTGCTTGCAACAGTTTACAGTTTCTCTTAGATTATGAAGTGTACACCCTTCTCATGACACGACTTCTGATGACTTTAACTCACGGCTTCTCTGTAATCTTTTAAAAACATTTTTATTAATATATGATAGTTGCACAGGGGGGTTCATTGTAACATTTTCATATATATATATATATGCATATATGTATATATAGGGTACCCTGGATTGGTTCATCCCCTTCATTATTTTCCCTCTTTCCCCACTTCCCTTCTTAGTTTGACTTTGACAGGTTTCAGTGTTTCACATTCATGCATGTACAGGACACACATCCATCATATTCAACCTCCTTTATCTTCTTCATTTGCCCTTGCCTTCCTGCTAGTATGCTCCTTTTTCACATGACCTATTTTATATCCCTGTCCTTCATTGTTTCAGTGTCTGTTCATTGTTCACTGGGAATTTTACCATGGTATTTTACCCACAAATATATTGTACTTTAATCAGTCTAGCAACCTTTATTACTCTTTCTTACCCTTTTCCCCCTTTCCTGTATTGTTAAACAGCCTTCAGTGCATTTCCTTGTGTTTTATTCCTACACATTATTATTCACTCCCTATTCTTTTCTTGTTTTCCTCTTCTCTAGTGTCCTCCATCTATCCCACTTTTGGAGACCTTATATGCATATACATATGTTATAGTATAATGTATATATGTATATATATGATAATGCTTATATTTGTATTTGGATCTATCTTCCACATATGAGAGAAAACATGTGACTGTTCTCTTTCTGAACCTGACTAACTGCACTTAACATGATATTCTCTAGTTGCGTCCATTTACCTGTGAATGACAAAATTTCATTCTTCTTTATGGTTGAATGATATAGCATCTTATACCATCTCTCCTCATCTCTCACACTTTGTTTTCCTACATGGTTTTTAAAATAATTCTAAAATTTTCCTACCATGTAATTTTCACAGATCTAGGACACTCTGTCTAAAATACTTTTTCTCTACTCTACCAATAAGAGTCTCTTAACTCCAGCTTATGCTTTGGGCCTGAGATTTAAGGTTACTTGGTTGAATGCATTCTGTATCATCCTCCAATGTAAACTAGAGAACCCATGTGATTTCAACCTATCCTTTCCAATTATATCTGCTAATAAATATATACATACATATGTAAATATGTATACATCATAAACTCTTTTGAATATGCTATAATTGGTTACTTATTTGAATAAATATTTAATAGACTCATCTATTTCAATCACAGATCAAAAGAAACTTAAAAATGAATGAATAAAAACACAAAAAATATTATAATTAACTCCTTTGTCTTGTATTAAATTCTAACATCTACAATGCACCACTATAAAATAACATGGTGATAAATTTATCTACATACAAAATTAAAACTTAATATTTCAAAAAATACCATAAGTAAAAAGGGCAGCAAATACTGAACAATTAGTAGATGTGTGAAATGGATCAGTGTGCCAAATCACTGAATTTAAAAATGTGCTAAAATGTATAGAGAGCTCTTTCAAATAAGTAAGAGAGATTAAGATATCAAAATAGAAATGGTAAAATAAAAAGTGGCTTATATGATACACTCAGTGGAATAAAAAATATTCTTTAAACATCTCAAGTTTGTTGACAAAGAAATAAATAGCAACCTGGTTTACTTAATACCTAGCTTTTCTTTAATATTGCTGACTACTAGTGTTTACAAGGGCTCAGAGAAAATTTTACTTTCAATGATTTTTAGTTCCTGCCATAATTATTAAAGTAACACTGAAGAGTAGAATGACAATATCTCTAAAAGTGTAGACATATATTAAGGCTGTCATTCAAGGTCTCACTTGAGGAATATAGCCATGAAGTCGGACAAAAGTGAATAGTGTATACATGTGAGTTATCATTACTTTAAAAATGAAGTTTTTATAGCCTTCTTTTTATCCCCCTCACCCAATGCTACATGTATAAAATAGAGTCATTCACAATTTTTCAGAATAACATTGTGGGTACATTTCAAATAATATGGAATGGCACCCTCATCAAGTGAATGGCTATAATTAAAAATATTTTGTTTTGTAATAAAGGATGTGCTATGGATCTAAGTATGCCTTCTAAAAGAAACTCAAAGACAGGTAATGTAAATGGGGAAGAGCTGTAATTTACTTTACTTTTTAATGTATGTGCAGAGTGGGGAGATTGCTTAAAAAGTGCCAGAGTGCAGTGTTGGAGATTAAATACACAGCTTTGCAGAGATGAAGACAGCTTAGAGTATTGAGCTATAACAAAGGAAAATAAAAAGAGTAGATCATTCCACTGATATTTAGCAACTTTAGTCATTTTTAGTGATCAATTCGTTTTGAGGTTGAAACTTAGGGTCAGTGATCAATCACTTCCGTGACCCTCGCTTGTATGGCTGAAGGGTGATTAGTCCCTTTGCTGGCATTAGGAAAATGAAGGGATATGAATTGTGAAGGTTAGTATAGCGAGAATAGTAGGTGGTGATATAATATGAATTATGTTTGTACCTGTTGGTTTTTAAGTGCCTTTTAGGAATTTAGCTGATCCATCTAGAGAAAAGTTCTATACATCACATACAAATTTTGTGGTCATTAGTATATAAATTATGTCTGAATTCACAAGATAAATAAAATGATTATGAGCGATCCTTATAGTATGAAAAGAAATGAAAGTCCACAGTGGTGCTTTAAGCTGTAATGTTTGAATAATATATAACTATAAAGACATTTTTTGCTTATATATTTATATAAACTGTTTTAATCTTATGAATTTATGTCATTGAATCATTAATTTGCTATCAATAATTTGGACCTTACTACCCATTTTTAAAAATTAATATCAAAATATATGTGTTGTTTGAGATCCTAGGACACATCCTTTAAAACCCTATTTAAATACAAAACAAAAGTTTAACAGAGAATACTGAATAGAAACAATAACACTAATTTGAGAAAATAGAAGCATGAAAAAGTAGATTTATCACAGGTCTATATAGGGAAAGTTTTTCATGCCAAAAATAAAAGCTGAAAAATAAGATTCTACAAAGAGACATTTCTACTGATCTGATCCTATACAACTATAGGTTTATATTTTCTGTGTTCTTAAGAAATTCATTTAAGATTCAATCTGAATACTGACTCTACTCTTTAGATGAATTTTTTTTTCTTAGACTCATTATGAGGCCTCAAAGAGACAAAATAGTGTTTTGTACTAAAAGGTCATTTCAGCCCATGAGTTGTCTTTATAAATAAAGTTTTATTGAGACAAAATCATGTTCATTTGTTGATGCACTATTTATAGCAGATTTGACTAGTTACAACACAGACAAAATAAAAAATTTATAAACTAGTATAACAATACTTGACATGGATATTTACTTATATTTTGTGAAATATATTTTTCATATTTTATCTAATCAAGAATTCATAATGATCTTATGAAAAGATTCCTTAGATTAGGACACTGAAGGACATTATTAAAAAGTACTCTTTGACCTACTAGGAATACTAATTAAAATATGTTACAGAAGGTTTTGCTTGGTTCAAAAATTAGACTTACTGTAGCAGTATATCACTTTATAGTTAAGGTTCCAATATGGGAATTTTTGTCTCTGTTATTATATCATGCAAATAACAGGACTGAGCTAATGCTGCTAATTATGCTGCCTTTCCTACTGTACCTACCTCCATGTAAATTCTCTTCTACCTCGTTCACTGTGCAAAACCTGAATGATATTTGACTTCCTCCTCAAGGTCTTATTTGGTATGTTCTATCAGAGTTAATTCTTGCTTCCTTAGCACTCCCATGGCAAAACTGGCATTTTGCAAGTTAATTTTCTCATGGTTCACTTGGTTGTTTATATGCTTATGTTCCCCATAAGAGCTTGAGCTGTCAGTAGCAGCAACTATTACTACTGAATTCCTGAACACTCACTGGGCCTGGTTCAAGACCTTGCCCAGAATAGCTACTCTCACCATGTTTACAAAAATCAAATTGCATCCCAAGAATGTGGTTTCAGCTTTGCAGCATTCTGTGCTTGATTACATGGCATTTCGTCCATGAAAAATGTTATATGGGATGTATTTTTCAAAATTAAATCTAATTAAAATTAATTTTCTTCTGAGAGTCATTTTAGAATTTCTTGGGAGCTAGGTGATAATTAGAGACCCAGGGGTGTCACCAAACCTGGAGTGGGAGTCACTGTTCTATCAAACACGACCCAAAGAAGCAGCTCCTATGTGACTATTAATACCACCCACTGCAAAATATGTCAAGGTTTATTAAGTGAAAATCTCATAAAGGTTTGCAAATAATGTACTTCTCATGCAATATAGATAGCATGTAGTTCAGTTCCCATAAGAAGAAAATTAATAAACAAATAAAGGAACAGTGTGCTGATTCTCAAGGGTGTCTTCCAAGGATGTTCCTGGGAAGAACAGAGCATTTAATTCTTGCATTTAAAAGAAATACAGCATGAAAAGTATGTGAACAATAGTAATTATGATCTTTTGGATTTCTAATGAAATAAAAAGATGGCTCTGTGTTCACACATAAATTACTCAGCAATCAATATTTTAATTTTAGCTCCACTGTAATATAATTTTCCTGATATTCTTAATTTCCTGTATAGCCTAAGTGTTCAACTCAAGCCAACTGAGATATAAAAGAGGCAATACCCCAAGGAAAGAAGTTCTCTGTCTGAATTAAGGATCTCTTCAGGTTAGGCACTGATGTAGAGAGGTCTTGAATAATCCAGGGCTATAACTATTGCAGTATGGCTAAAAGGTGAAAAGCTGTGGATTTAATTGAATTAAATGACAGCACACGTAGACAAGGTGAGAAAGCTTTCCCAGTGAATCAGTGCTGTCTGGAGGGACACAATTTAATTCTACTGTCATCAGGGCTGGTGAAGGCATGGCCCTAGTTGATTTCATTTCTCTCAGAAGGAAAAGTATCTGGGCAGAGATAGACATACGGACTAGTGAAAGGAACATCGTGACTTTCTAAGATGTTTATTCTTGCACTTAAGAAACAAGCTGCCCTATACCTACTCAAAAAAGTGAACTTTCTCAGCAAAACTTGAAATAGCCTGGAGAATATACCAAAATAATAAGGAAACTTTGTTTTATTATTTAGGTCCTTAAATATTCAATATTCTAGTCTTGTCACTATATGGTCCATACAGAAGTATCTGTCATACCAGAGAGAGTGAATGAAGAAGATTTTAATGTCCACTTTATCTAAGTGCTTTTTTTCAGAGTCAGAGGTAGTATAAACAAAAGTGCAAAGAAAAAATAAAACATTTTCTGAATCATGAATGCTACCAAGAACTTCATATCTGAACCTTAGTTTTAGAAATATAGCTGAGATTAGAATGTAGTTAAAGCAACTCTAAGAAATAAGGATCATTTAAATCAAGGATTAAATAGTATTTTAATAGCTATTACATTATTTATATCATGCTTTCTCTGGAAGCAAAGACAAAACACCAAAGAAAGCAAACTTTCATATGATAAATGGAGGTCTCTTATTTTACTAAACGTTTTTCAATTTGATGCCAGTTTTCTTACATTTAAAATGTGCACCATGCAACATTCTCAACTATCTCAATAGAATTGAAGTTCCAACATGGTAACGATGCCTAATATATGTCAAACTAACTAATTTGTAAATGAAAAAAACATGAATTTGGAAAAATTTTAAAGTACTTATTAATTTCCTCTACTTGGAGAGAAGAAATTGGGAATTTTGATATGAACTGATTGATATAAGTGGTAGCTTTATCATGTCCCTAATTAATAATCCTTTCAAATGACAGAAATGGGTGTTTTCATAAGAGGTTTATTCATTATGTTATTGACTACTATGAAAGCTAGTTGAAAAGATAATGCTGAAACCTATCACAATAACAATCTAGACAGGATTTTCCAATCAATCAAAAACAACAGTTGTAATAATATCAATAATAAAAACCATGATAATGATGAACCTTTCTCAGTCCCTGGTAACAAAAGAACTTCTTTTCTGCATGTGATATTGTGCCAATGTATGCAGAAGTATAGAACTTTTAGGAAAATAAATAAGGTTCAAAATTAGTAATTTAATGTAGTATTTTCTCATGCATTAATAGTTAAAATTATACCAGTGACATTCTCTGAAAGGAGCAATGTCATTAAATGTGCTTCATAAATCTTGGAAAAGAAATTTTAGTGATTTGATATAAACAATTTAAGATCTAAATCTGAGTTGATCTTGATTTTAATATCTACATTGCATAACTTCTTACTTGAGAATTTAATTCTTTGTTTTTCATATGATGTTATTTGTTCTTGTGAATTAGAAGGCATTTTTATATGCAATTAATAATTGTATATAATTGTTATATGGTATAATTATATAAGTGTTATTAGTATGTGCACTTAGTAATTATGCCTATCTAATTATTAATTACATGTATATAATTTGAACTAAAGGTTTCCAAGT
Source organism: Castor canadensis (assembly GCF_047511655.1). Classification (NCBI taxonomy): domain Eukaryota; kingdom Metazoa; phylum Chordata; class Mammalia; order Rodentia; family Castoridae; genus Castor; species Castor canadensis. Next base: position 12,961,924 of record NC_133389.1, read on the forward strand.
TCATTATCTGCTTATTAGATTTTAAGAAGAGCTTGGCTGAGTGGGTCTTCACAGCTTTAATGTATGCATTGATACATAATTTGTGTAGAGATATACTTTTCAATACAATCATTAGTGGGTGTTTATTAAAATATCAGTCATTTCTTTTCAATGCAGAGTATTGATATAGTCTAAATTATTTTGCAGTTTCTGTTTTTGTAAAATAATCACTATGGTTGTATCTTATATATATTCCTTCACAAGGTCTTCAGTTTCGACTTATTTATTTCAATACCAAGACCATGAATAATTCTTTAATTTAGCTTTAGAAGTGACATTTTTATCAGTATAACTATTGTTTTTTAAGAGCAGTCTTTCCATTAAGTTATTATATGATCACAATCTTCCACATATTTTTGTAAGAAGTTATTTTGTGTTAACCTTTCTTTCCTGATGTACATTTTTTGCAGTGCTTCAAAATAAGTCATTTTTGCAATTTTTCATAGTAAAAAAAGAAAAAAGTTAGCAAGAAGAGACACATTAGAAAATTTTTCAATTGCATTCTATCTATAATCCCAGATTTTTCTTATACTCTTCTAGCTTTCAGCAGTGCACACTATTTATTTATGAGTATTACTTACTGACAGAAATGTATTTTAATTTTTCATCATATTATCTCAGCATGTTATTTTTGAGTTTTCACCACAGCAGGAAGAACAATTGTTTCAATTGTTGTGGGTCTTTCTGAAATAAGGTACATACTCAATAAGAAATTGAAAGAAAGTGTTTGAATATTTACCATCCCTCTGGTGAAACTGTAAGGACATAGTTTGAATATTACAGGATGGAATGTCACTAAAAAACACTGACTTGGTTTCATATTCAGCCTTCTTATTTCTTCATGTTATGATTAGATAAAATCTTTGGCATACATGATGAACTTTGTAATTATTAAACATAGATTCAATAAATAGACAAATAACCATCTTATTGCAGCTTTGCCAACTTTTTCAAATTTGATTAGAGTATCACTTTTGGGGGGAACATTTTAATGTAGCCAGCTATGAGAATAACCTAGTAGAAAAACAGTTATTTCTGGATCAGTTTGCCGTCTTATAAGGATTATCTTCAATCTCTCCTTCTCTGTAGGATTTCCTTGTTATCAAGTCTTTGTATTTTTTAATTATCATAAAATTTACACAGAACGGCATTCACATACCAATATACATGGTAATGCAACAGCACCTCAGTCAAGGCATCAATAGTTTTTCAATCCTGGTAATAACCCGTGTCACCTACTAAGTAATCTGTGTCTCCTGTAACTAATCACTCTCCTCATTTCCAGCACCACACTCTACTCTTGAGTTATATATGAATGGAATGATGCAATCTATGCTCTTTTTCTCTAGCTGTCATGCTTGTAATTACGCTTTAGAGTTACATCCATGAGGCTGTATTTTATCCTCCTCCTCTTTTCCCTCCTTTTCCTTGTGCTAAACAGTGATACCTTGTACATACAGCAATTCCTTTATCTGTTATCCTGTTGTTAAGTTTGGTTGTTTCCAGTTTCTCCATACTATAAATACAAAAGTTATAAAGAGTCTTTTGTAAGTCTGTTTGTACTTTTTGTTTTAATTTCACCTAAGCAAATATCTGGGAAAGTAATTACTGGATAGATATATGTTACCTTCACAAGAAACTAGCAACAGTTTGGTCAACATAATGGGATCATTTTACATTTCTGCTAAGGTATTTGAGTTCAGTTGATACACATCCTCTTCAACATTTACTATTGTCAGTCTTTAAAAATTTTAATTTCTTCAGTTGATTTATAATGATTACTTTTTGAAGGATTTGTTTTTACTTCTTGATAACACCTGGCCTGAAGTACATCAATCAAACTTTAACATTTTGTCTTGAGTGCATTGGTCTTTTGTACTTTATCCTTTGTACAACATCTGTTCAATTCTACTGGTCATTTTCATTAATTTGGGTTTTTACTGATTTGTAGAATTATATATTCTGGGCATTTTATACATAGAAATGATATATTCCTGGTACATATGTGTTTATTGTGTCATTCTTTTTCATTTTCTTAAGTGTGCTTTTTTGATAAGCAGAAATTCAAATTTTGATGGTTAACTTTTACCAATTTATTTCCTTTTATCATTATATCTTTTGTAAGCTAAGCAATTTGTCCTACTCTAGTATCTTCAATATACTCTTCTTGTTCTGTAGGGTAATATAGGCATTAAACCACATGTTTGTGTCGATCTCAGACTGGATTTTACATACGGTATAAAGTAAATGTTAGGTTTATTTATTTCCTGATTACTGTCACCATCAGCTAGAATGCAGTATGTGCTCTTCTGTGCCTGGATATTTTTGCTCCTGTTTTTGAGACATCACCCAGCTGAATCTGCACCATTTGTTGAAAAGGTTTTCCCTTCTCCATTGAACAGCCTTTGTGCCTCTGTCAAGAATCACATGATTTATGTGTGCAGTTCATTCTGTATAATTTATTCTGACTTACTGACCTATTTGTTTATATTTATGCTAATGTCACATGTAGCTTCTTTACAGGGCTTAACAGGAAGTTAGGCAGTGTAATCTGTAAATTTTTTTCTTATTTTTCAAGATTGCTTTAACTATTTTAGGTTCACCGCATTTTCATATACATTTTAGAATTATGTTGCATAATTGTCAAAATTACCCAGTTGGGAAGTTTTTGAGATTGTGTTGTGAGATCAAGTTGAGAGAAGAGATAACTTCATTTATAAACACTATCACGTATCATTCCATCTTTTTAGATCTGACTTAACTTTTTACCACATTTCTCATAGTTTTTAGCATAAAGATCTTATATGGTTTTGATAGGCAATTTATTCTTACATATGTTCTACTTTCAAAACTAGTATAATGTGAGTTAAAATTTCATTGTTGTCAAAACCCACTGAACTCTTAAAATGCATGAATTTTACTGCATTTGAATTATATCTCAAAGAATTTATTTAAGAATAAAAATTTGTAGATAAAAATAAGTAAAAGATTTTTTAAAGTTTTTAATGTTAGAAATACAACTAAACTTTGGGATTAATATTTTCCTTAGATTTTTCAAAATTCAGTGTAATTTCTTGTATTTGGAGGTTTTATTTATAATCTTTCTATAAATAAGAGATATATACTTTCCTTTCTAATTTGAACTTCCTTTAATTCTGCCCTTCCTTATTAGTCTGGACAAAATCTTAATACAATGTTATATAAAAATGATCAGATAATATACACATATATATTTAAATTTCACTACTGATACTGGAAATGAAGTGTTCAATATTTCATTTTCATATGAGATCATAATGAAAAAGTGTTCCATATTTTATTTTTAAGGTGGCATAATATGTTGGCTTTTTGCAGGTATACTTTGTGAGATTAATTTTTCCATTTATTATGGAAGATTAATTTTCAAAATGAGTACTGAAATTTTCTAGTGATTAGCATAGCTACTGAGATATTTGCACACTTTTTCATTCTTCTGTTAATATTTTGAATTTCAAGCATTATTTTATATAAATATATATACATGTTTATTTTTGGTTAATTCTTATTTTAATTGTATGGATATATGGGGTATAATTTGATAATTCAATATATGTACACAGTGTGCATTGGCCAAATAAAGGTAGTTAACTTTTCTCTTCCCTTGAATTACAAAATGCTGATTAATAGGAAATAATTACACAGTTTATGGGGATATGGTGTTATATTACATGACATGTATACAATATACTTTCGTCCAATTAGGGTAATTAATGTTCTTACTATTACTTTGTTTGGAATCTCCAAGTTCCCCTTAGGTTATTGCGTGCATTCCACTGTCCTGCGGAACACTAGAACAGATTACTTTTACCTAGTTGTATTTTGGTGGCTACTATTCACCCACCCTTTCCTCCTTTCTGCCCATCATCCTCGCATCCAGTGCTCATTAATATCCACTCCAGTTGACTTCTTTTAGCATCCACAGATAAATGAGCACACGTCGTGTTTTAAATATTCTTAATGTAAACCCAATCTGGAATTCCTGAGATAAAACTGACATGTTATACTATTCTTTTCTTATTTCTGCTATATTTAAGGTTTCCACATAAATATTCATGAAAGATATCTGTCAATAATTTTCTATTTTAATTAATTTTTGTTGTTATTGCACTGGAGGTACATTGTAACATTTACAAAAAGTGCTTATAATATATCATCATTGAATTCATTCTCTTAATCATTCTCCTTTATCCCTTTCTCCCCATTCCTTCAACAAGTTTCATTTATTCATTTACACACATGTACACAATATTTTCTCCATATTCGCCTCCTACATCTGTTTCTTGTATCCTCCTCCCTTCCTCTGGTGCCAACCCCCCAGACAGGACCTGTTTTGCCTTCTTGTTCTCACTCTCTTTTTTTTAATGACATTTTTGTTTCTTTAAGATAGCTATACAAGGCGTTTTATTTTAGCATTTTTGTCAGACTTTGTTGTGTCTGCTAAGTAGTCTCCTACAATAGACTGAGGAGTGGTTTTTCTTTATCTGAAAGAGCTTGAATGGTTGGTATTATTTCTTCTTTGAGAATAGACTAAATGAACCTAGAATTGTCTTTTAAGGAGCCTTTTAATTAAAAATTCAACTTGTTGAATGAACACTAATTCATTTGATCTTATGTTAATTTGGGGAACTTGTGTGAAAATTTTTGTGCAATTCATTTAATTTGCTGGCTATAAGATGTTCATTATCTTTTTGAATACCATTAGAGTCTATAAAGCAGTATTCTCTGAGGTATCCCAGTTTTGTTCCTGGTGATGATAATTGGTGCTTTCTCTTTTCCTTGGTCTGCCTTGCTACAGGTTTATAACTCATTATATTTTCCTGGAAACAATTCTTCTTTTGTTAACTTTTCCCTTTTACATTAATTTCTGATTTTGTTTATATAATACCATTCCTTTTATCTGCTTAGGGTTTGTTGTGATATTTTTTACTCTTACCTATAGAATATTTAGACATGCCTTGACTAATTTGCTAATATAACTGTTGATGTATTGTTACTGATGTCTAATAATCCTATTTTGGTCAGCAATATATTCCAAAATATATTATTATCCAATTGGATATTCCAAATGAATGTACAAAGATTATTAATCTATAGTCAATATTCTATAAACATAAATTTGTATAAAGCCTTATTGATTTTTTTCTCATTTTTTTGTCATGATACTTTCCTAATTTTTTTAAAAGCCTTTCAACTTTTGGAGTTCTAGAAGATCTTTTGAAAATCAACATATAGCCAATGACATTAAATTTTACCCTTAAAATTGTTAAAAGGGTATATTTCATGCTAATCTAAATATGGTCTTGCTACAAAAAAGCAAAAGAAAATATTCATGCTTGTTTTGAGGATTAAATATTTTGTTAAATATTAAATAGATAGGCAAAGATTTAACACAGAAATAAAATTACTGATCAATCTTTCTTCTTACAGCTACATAATATGTTTCTATAAATTGGGGAAAATTTAGAAAATTTAATTAATTTGTTTAACATTTAAAGCATTATAGAAATGTTTATCAAGTTTGATATCAGTAGTATGCTTTACCTCTTTATTACACATAGAGAATGTTCATTTAAGATGTTCTCTGTAACTTCTCAGTTGAAAAGTTAATGATTTATAATTATGTAGAATTCTCAAATTACAAATATTTTATATTAAGGGATAAATGAGCGATTTTCTACAGGTTGCTGCTGTGAAAAATTCCCAAATAATTTTCGCTATCACTTCTGATTATCTTTTCCTCTAAAAATTTCATAGACAAAATCATACTGAAAGGAATAGGAGGTCTCAGCGGGCCCCAACTCCCTTGTTGGAGAAACCAGTACCAAACACCCCGTGTAGATAAGATAAGCAATGCGGCAGGGCTCGGTTAGGGCACATAGAACGTGGGGAATGTGAGCGGGAGGTACATGCAAGATGTGAGGTACGTGCAAGATGTGAGGTACGTGCAAGATGTGCTCTGCCTGCTTGCCCAACGTTGATAACGAAAATATGCACGCCACCGCGGTCTATATAAGATTTCCCCTAAAGAGGCTCAGGGTCGTGTTTTTCCTAACCGGTCCTGCGTGTCCGTGTGGGAGCTCGACCCTGGCTAGCCAGCCCAATAAACTCTGCTTTGTAGATTGCATTCACGCCTGGCTCTCTGTCTCTCGGGGGAATAGGATTCCGGGTCCTAACATTTGGAGGCCCCAGCGAGATTTCATTTTCTCAAGAGACAGAACCTGCCTGCGAGAAAGCAGGGGCGATCCCAAGTCCTAGGCGTTGGGAGGGGATCCCAGACCCTCATTTGGAGGAACTTGAGTGTTCCATTTGGGCCGTGGCGGGGATTCGGCCAATCCCCAGGGAGATTCATTCTGGGAATCTCGCAAAGAGGACCACAGGGTCCTATTGGGAGAGGCTTTCCTCTCATTTGGGCTCGAGCATTTTAGGAACCCTGGCGCCAGGTGAAGAACTAATTGAACTAGTCGACCGACCACCCGTCAAGTGGACACCTTTCAGCCTGATATCCCAGTTGGACGGTGAGGAGGTTGAATGGGGTGCGCACCAGTGTGAGAGAAGGACCAGTCCGAGCGAGTGCTGGAGAGTGTTTTGTGTGTGTGGAATTATTGTTGTCTTCACCCTTTTTGTTCTCTCTCTCCTGGTGTTTGATTCTCCTTCCACAATGGGACAGGGGCAGACAACCCCAAAGTCTTTGATCCTTTCTCACTTTTCAGAAGTTAAAGAAAGGGCCTTAAATGCGGGTCTGGTCATCAAGAAAGGTAAGTTTGACACCTTTTGTTCTACAGAGTGGCCCACCTTTGGAGTCGGGTGGCCCATTCAAGGTTCCCTCTCCCTAGACATGATCACTAAGGTTAAAGCAGTCATTTTTCAGCCAGACAATCGAGGCCATCCAGACCAAGTTCCTTACATTTTGGTTTGGGAGGATCTGGTGAGGAACCCTCCCCCTTGGTTAACAGTTTTTCTGACCCACCCCTCCAGTTCGGCCCCCAGGGCTAAAACCCCAGTCATGCCCGCCTTGGTCATAAAGGAGGAGGAAAAACTTCCTCTTCCCACCTTGACCGGTCCTCAAATTAGGGCATCTCCTTCACCATCTCCGGTCTTACCAGAGAGTTCCCCCCTTTACCCATCCCTCGCAGGGGCAGAGGAAGATCGGCCGCCTCCATATATGACTCCCCCTAGCCAAGCCAGTGCCCCGGAGGAGGAAATTTCCTCATCCTCCTCAACAGGACTGGCAGCAGGAGGAGGAATGGGTCGAAGACTTCGCCCCCGAGGGATCCGGGAAAGGGAGGGGGAAGACGGGCCCTCCTCATCAACACAGGGGGAGGAAACTGTCCCTACACTTCCAGTCTGGATGGTGGGCCAAGGGGGACCGGGAGGAGGGCAACAGTTTCAGTACTGGCCCTTCTCCTCCAGTGATCTATATAACTGGAGGACGCAGAACCTGCCCTTTTGTGAAGACCCCAAGTGTCTCATAGATCTCTTGGAGTCCATCATGCATACACACCGTCCCACTTGGGATGACTGTCATCAGCTGCTCAATACTCTTTTTACGATGGAGGAACGAAAGCGCATCCTCAATGAAGCGAGGAAGAATGTCTTGGGGGATAATGGGAGACCCACAACTCTCCAACCGGCCATAGACGAGGCTTTTCCCCTACGCCGCCCTGATTGGGATTTTGGGACCGCAGAAGGTAGGGAGCGTCTTCGGATCTACCGCCAGACTCTTATGGCCTGTCTCCGAGCGGCCACTAGAAGGTCCACCAATTTTGCAAAAGTGAAAGCAGTCGTTCAAAGGGAAAATGAAAGCCCGGCCGGTTTCTTAGAGCACCTCTATGAGGCATACCGTCAGTACACCCCTATTGACCCTGAGGCGGACCTCCACCGGTCTGCTGTGGTACTCTCATTCATTAATCAGGCAGCTCCAGATATTAGGAGAAAACTCAATAAACAGGAAAACTTAGGGGAGATGACTATAAGGGAAATGCTACAGGTAGCGGAAAAGGTCTTTACCGCTAGGGAAACTCCAGAAGAAAGGGAGGAAAGGCAGAGAAAGGAAGACAGGGAGGCCCAGGAGAAATTGAGAAAGGAGGACCGGGAGTTCCAGGCTAAGGAAAACCGAAAGCAACAGAGAGAAATGGCCCGTATTTTCCTAGCGGGTGTCTGGGACCAACCCAGGGGAGGGGGCCATGTCAGGACCCCGGATAAGGAACACTGTTTTTACTGTAAAGAAACTGGGCATTGGAAGAGAGAATGTCCTAAGTTAAAGGGAAGAAGAGGGTTTGGAAGGAGACCAGGGGAAAACAGGGAAAGGGAACGAGCAGTAGAGCAGGCCAGAGTCCTCCTAGCCGGAGAAGAGGACTGAAGGAGACGGGGCTCGGACCCCCTCCCCAAGTCCTGGGTAACAATACATGTGGAGGGGAAGCCGATGAGGTTCATGGTGGATACCGGCACCCATTATTCGGTTTTAAACAAGGCACATGGACCTTTGAACAAGGCACGAACAAGTGTTGTTCAGGGGGCCACCGGTACGCAGTTATGTACATGGACTACCAAAAGAAAGGTGAACTTAGGAAAACACCAGGTCACACACTCCTTCCTGGTCATCCCTGAGAGCCCCGCTCCCCTGCTCGGACGGGACCTACTCACCAAAATAGGGGCCCATATCCATTTTGAACCAGATGGAATAATTGTGACTGATCGAGAAGGGAGCCCGATTCATGTCTTGTCCCTATCATTGGCTGACGAGCATCGTCTGTTTGAGAGTCAACAGGAACCAGGAGGGGACATGACTCATTGGGTAAAAAGATTTCCCACGGCCTGGGCAGAGACTGCGGGAACTGGCCTCGCCAAACACCTCCCGCCCGTAGTTATACAATTGAAGGCTTCTGCTCTCCCCATTTGGGTGAAACAGTGTCCTATGCCTGAGGAGGTCCGAAGAGGCATAGCCCCTCATATCCACAGGCTAATAAAGGAAGGAGTACTGTGGCCTTGTCAGTCTGCCTGGAATACTCTTCTGCTCCCCGTCCAAAAGCCGGGAAGCGAGGACTATAGGCCTGTGCAAGACCTACGAAAGGTAAACGAGCGGACGGAGGACATTCATCCAACCGTTCCGAATCCCTATACCTTGCTCAGTCACCTACCCCCCTCGCAAGTATGGTATACAACCCTTGATTTGAAAGATGCTTTCTTCAGCATTCCATTGTCAGAAATTAGTCATTGCTTTCGAATGGCAAGAAGATGGGGGCCAATCCACACAGCTCACTTGGACCAGACTGCCGCAAGGATTTAAAAACTCTCCCACCCTGTTTAATGAGGCCCTGAGCCAAGACCTGGAACCTTTTCGTCGGAGCCAGTATGTTGATGACTTACTGTTAGCGGCAGAAACCCAAGAGGAGTGCATCAAGGCTACTGAACACCTGCTAACGGAATTAGGTGAGCTGGGGTATCGGGCAAATGCCAAGAAAACTCACATCTGTAAAAGGTCAGTGACATATTTGGGTTATCGGATTGCAGATGGGGCAAGATGGCTGACTGATGCCATGAAACAGACTATTCTGGCTATCCCATCCCCGACATCCACTAGGGGGGTGAGAGAATTCCTGGGCTCCGCGGGGTTCTGTAGACTCTGGATTCCAGGATTTGCGGAAATAGCCAGACCCCTATATGAGGCCACCAAAGAAGCTCCAGATTGGAGTTGGGGAGAGAGAGAACAACAGGCCTTTGATCAGCTAAAAGACGCTCTTTTGCAGGCCCCTGCCTTAGCCTTGCCAGATCCTACAAGACCATTCACTCTGTTTGTAGATGAGAAAAAGGGGGTAGCCAAAGGTGTCTTGACCCAACAGCTAGGTCCCTGGAAGAGACCAGTGGCATACTTTTCCAAGAAATTAGACGCAGTAGCGGCAGGATGGCCCCCCTGCCTCCGCATCATAGTGGCCATTGCCGTGCTGGTGAGAGAAGCCGATAAACTAACCTTTGGACAGGCCCTCTGGGTAACGGCCCCTCACCCGGTGGAGGGAATCCTTAAACAACCCCCTGGGAAATGGATGACGAATGCCAGGCTCACCCACTACCAGGGGCTCTTGTTGGATTCCCCTCGGATCACATTCACAGATCCCGTAATCCTGAACCCTGCCACCTTGTTGCCTAACCCAGAACTGCAGACACCTGTCCATAACTGCAAAGAATTCCTCTCCGAAGTTACACAGGTACGGGCTGACCTAAAGGATACCCCCTGTCTGGCTGCAAATTAAACTGGTACACGGATGGAAGCAGTTTTTTCCAAGATGGAGCCTGAAGGGCAGGGGCAGCTGTAGTCGACCAAGAAGGAAATATGGTATGGAGCAGCGCCCTCCCACCCGGAACATCAGCCCAAAAAGCGGAATTAATTGCCTTGGCAGAGGCCCTGGAGAGGGCAAAAGGAAAACGAGTCAATATCTACACCGATAGCCGCTATGCTTTCAGTACCATCCATGTCCACGGGGCCATCTATCGCGAAAGAGGATTCCGCACAGCAGAAGGAAAACATCTAAAGAACCTAGCCGAAGTCCAGCGTCTATTAATGGCAGTGGAAAAACTGAAGGCAGTGGCAGTGATGTATGTCCCAGGCCACCAGTCTGCCAAGATGCCGGAAGCTGTCGGTAACAACAGAGCAGATCAAGAAGCAAAGAGAGTAGCAATGGTGAGTCCTCCCATGGAGACAGGGCAACCTTCCACGGTTGCGGCGATAGACGTGCCGGTCCCAGAGCTCCCTCCGCTACCCCCCCGACCAGAATACTCCACAGAGGATTTCATTTGGATGAGAGCCCACTCCCCCTTTAGAGAAGGGGAAGACGGATGGAAAAGCGACTTGGAAGGCAAGTTAATTCTGCCTGAAAAACTCGGATGATTCCTGTTGGCTAACTTACATAAGTCCACCCATTTGGGGCGGAGAAAATTACTAGACTTGTTGACATCTGCGCAGCTCCGATTTCCGAACCAGACCATAGCAGTCCACCAAATTGTGGAAGATTGTGCCAGCTGCACAGTCATGAAACCAGGACGAAGGGAGGGGCACCATACAGGTACTCGGGAACGGGGGAGGGCTCCGGGAAGAAGTTGGGAAGTGGATTTTACTGAGGTAAAACCGGGAAAGTTTGGGTACAAATATTTGCTGGTATTCATAGATACCTTTTCGGGCTGGGTGGAGGCTTTTCCTACAAAGAAGGAGACGAGTCAGGTAGTGGCAAAGGCTTTGCTAGAGGAAATCATACACAGATATGGGGTGCCCGAGGCAATTGGGTCAGATAACGGTCTGGCTTTTGTTAGTAAAGTCCTGCAGGGACTAGCCCAGACTATGGGGGCCAATTGGAAGCTACATTGTGAATATAACCCCCAGAGCTCAGGGCAAGTAGAAAGGATGAATAGGACACTAAAGGAGACCTTAGGCCAAATTGGCCCTGGAGACTGGCGGTGGTTGGGTGATGCTCCTTCCCTTGGCCATCTTCCAGGTCCAGAACTCTCCATATGTCCATGGGCTAACCCCCTTTGAGATCCTGTATGGGGCTCCACCCCCCATCATTCAGAGGACCTTAAGCCCGAGACTAGGTGATCTGGCCCCAAATTATCGTGTTACTCTACAGGCTTTAGCTAAAGTACAACAACAAATATGGCCCCTAATTCAAGCGTACCATACTGCAGAGAGGACCCCGAACACGGAGCATGGCATAGTCCCGGGGGATATGGTATGGGTTAAGAGACATCAGTCCAAAACCCTAGAGCCTAGATGGAAAGGATCTTATGTTGTACTGTTTACTACCCTTACTGCCCTCAAGGTCGACAGGATTGCAGCATGGGTACACCATTCCCATGTAAGATGGGCTCACCCTCCGGAGAAAAAACAGGAAAATTGGTCTGCACGGAAGCATCCAACAAACCCACTCAAGCTCTGGCTGATACGGGATGCCTCCTAGAATGGGATTATCACCTGGGTCCACTACACCCACATCAGACCGGCAGATCCGGTAGCTATGAAGAAAGGCCTCCTGCCAACAAGAAGGGTGTCCCACCACAAGGAAAATTTTTTCAAACTCAAACTTCATACTGGACCTCGGTAACTTTATTCCTTTTTCTAACCCTGTCCACCACTTGCTGGGGGCATACAAATCCACATCAACCTTTTACCCTGACCTGGATGATTGTAGATGTATCCACAGGAGACATTCTTAACCAGACCTCCAAGGTGACCCCTTCCAGCACCTGGTTCCCAGAATTATACTTTGACTTAAGGGCCTTATTCACTGGCAGGGGACAATGGGATTTGCGCCAAAGTTACTTCTATGTCTGCCCCGCTCCCCAACCCAACCACAGAAAAAAATGTGGAGGAATCGCAGACTATTATTGTAAGTCATGGGGTTGTGAGAGCTCAGGGGATATATGGTGGACACCCCCCAAACAGGGGGACCTTATTCAATTAAGTAGAGTCTCTCAATCTGGCATTACATACCACCAACCTAGACCTATAAATAAGGGATGCCCAACTCCCCCCAATTGTAATCCCATTATGATAAATTTCACTGATTTAGGAAAAAAGGCAACGAATTGGGAATTGGGTAAATCCTGGGGAGTCAGACTCTACAAAACAAATCATCCAGGAGCCCTTTTTACCTTGCGGCATGTGCGACAATCAGTCTCTACTCTAACAATAGGCCCTAATAAGGTACTTAGGCCACCCTATGTAAAGCCACCTCCCCGACCTTCCACTTCTCATCACCTTCCCTCAACCATAGCCCGGGCTAATGTTACAACTCCAAGACCATCAGAAACCAGCCCTCCCCTGGTGAGGCCCAGTCTCATGACCGGATCTAAAGACCCCCTCTGGGAGCTAGTGGGTGCTGCCTTCCTGACGTTAAACCACACCAACCCTAACATGACTAACTCCTGTTGGTTATGTTATGATGTCAGGCCCCCATTCTATGAGGCAATAGGGCTAAACACCACTCACGATACCTCATCTGAGGAAAACCCTACTCAATGTTCCTGGGGAGACCGTAAGAGAGGTCTGACCATACAGCAGGTAAGCGGCCAAGGAACCTGCTTAGGAAAAGTGCCAAAGAACAGACGGGACTTATGTACTGTTATTAACGCCAGTTCTACCTGGAAAATGCTATTAAATGGGTAATTCCAAAGGACAATGGGTGGTGGCTATGCTCGCGGTCTGGACTCACCCCGTGCCTATCAACTAAGGTGTTTAACAGCTCTAAAGAATTCTGTGTTATAGTGACTGTGCTGCCCCGCATCCTCTATCATTCGAAAGAGAGTCTATATTCATACTAAAATACAAAAATTGTTAAAAAAAAAAAAAGAAAAAAACCTATTTCCAGTAACTATTGCTACCCTACTCAGCCTAGGGCTAGCGGGAGCAGGAACCGGCATAGCTTCTTTGGCCACCCAGCAAAAAGGGATGTCTTCGCTGCGTGCAGCCATAGACGAAGATATAGAGAGAATAGAAACCTCCATTAGCCACCTAGAAAAATCCCTCACTTCCCTGTCTGAGGTAGTACTTCAAAACCGACGAGGTCTGGACTTGTTGTTCCTCCAAAAGGGGGGACTATGTGTTGCTCTAGGGGAAGAATGTTGTTTTTACGCTGACCATACCGGAGTTGTTCGTGACTCCATGTCTAAACTTCGAAAGAGCCTGGAACAAAGAAAACGAGAAAAAGAGGCCAGGGAAAGCTGGTTCGAGTCTTGGTTTAACCAGTCCCCATGGTTGGCTACCCTTTTATCTGCACTGGCAGGGCCAATAATAATCATCCTATTACTTGTTACCATAGGACCCTGGATTCTAAACCGACTTATGACTTTTGTCAAAAGTCGAATTAATACTATCCAACTTCTGGTCCTCCGCCAACAATATCAGGCTCTTCATCCCCTTGAGAATGATTCCTCAATTTAGGCCGTAAGAAAAGGGGGGAATGAAAGGAATAGGAGGTCTCAGCGGGCCCCAACCCCCTTGTTGGAGAAACCAGTACCAAACACCCTGTGTAGATAAGATAAGCAATGCGGCAGGGCTCGGTTAGGGCATATAGAATGTGGGGAATGTGAGCGGGAGGTACATGCAAGATGTGAGGTACGTGCAAGATGTGAGGTACACGCAAGATGTGCTCTGCCTGCTTGCCCAATGTTGATAACGAAAATATGCACGCCACCGCGGTCTATATAAGATTTCCCCTAAAGAGGCTCAGGGTCGTGTTTTTCCTAACCGGTCCTGCGTGTCCGTGTGGGAGCTCGACCCTGGCTAGCCAGCCCAATAAACTCTGCTTTGTAGATTGCATTCACGCCTGGCTCTCTGTCTCTCGGGGGAATAGGATTCCGGGTCCTAACAATACCTATGGAAGCAGATTCATGGGCACACTGTAGGCATTCCAGCCACTTGCCATAAAAGAAAGGAAGCAGGAAGAATGGTGAGAACTCAGGAAAGGATTTTAATCAACATATCTAAGTTGATGACAGAAAGAAAATATTTCAGTCCATGTTCAGGGTACTGACATAAACTGTAGACTTAAATATAGAAAGAAAACAGGCAGGGGAAAAATATGCATAATTAAGCAGTCTTGGGCCAAATGTGGGTTGGTTGATCGTTACCTCAGTTCTGACTCTGCCAGGTGGTTCAAAGAAGTCATTATTGCTTGAAGAGACAATCTACTTCCCAAGAGATGATTGCTCCTTTTTAAGGAGGTTCTCATTTTGGTGTGATCCGCCTGTGATGCTCTTCTGTTCTTAGAATCCAAGGTGACTGCAGATTTAAGACAATAACTGGAGAATTTCAGGGGATTTCGTACAGGACACTGTAAAAGATGGAAGTAACATGCCCCACTTACTCTTATCTTTGTGCCTTCAGCCTGGAGGTGGATGAATACGTTAGGTAGCATCAGTTTTCAGGCATATACTTCTTCAAGAATTAACATGTGTATAATGTGCAGAGTTAAGCAGAAGTCTGACCAACAGTTTTAAGACAAAGGACACAGAAGCAAAATGAAGGCAGAAATGGCAAGCTTTTATCCTGCTTTCTGTTCCCTTTTGGGTGCAAGTAAGGAATCAGTACTTTTAGCAAAGAAAAAAAAAGTGCCTTTTATATTCAAACTGGGAATTTTTGTTCACTTTGAAAAGTAACAGAACTAAAGTGTTAATATTTGCCTTTGGAAGTAGAATATATGCCATATAAATTACGAATGTTGTAACCTTCACCTCTATTATGCTGGTCTTTCTTTTCATCTCACAGACCTGCTAACGAAAGCACTAATTCTAACAGTCCTTTTCAGAAATATTTAAATATGTGTAATAGAAGATATAAAGATGCAAGTCTGCAACTCACTTAAAATAGGTGATAAGTATCTTCTACATAAAATATATTTGAAATCAATGTATTAAATTATAAAAGTAGTGATTTCAGGTTTTAATTAGATGTAGGTGTATACTAAGCATTTATGTACAGAGGAGCTTATTTTATAGTGCTTAGCAAGGTTCATCTAGCTCTTTGTGGCTCACTCTATTTGTATTTCATTTATAAAGTGAGGTATCTGAGATAAAAATATTTCCTGCTTATGTATTTTGGGAAGATGACTAAAATATCTACTTCATAATTGTGATTAAATGAAGTTTGTCATCTTTTGCAGACACTAGGTTAGCACTAAAGGAGTCAGTTCCTCATTTATTTTTTCATTCTCCATTATTTATCTGTTCTTATTCTTAAAGGATATATATATGTATATATATATATATATAAATCACTCAATTAGTAATATGCTTCATAACATGCTGAAGATTACACTTGTAGATAGCAAATAGGGAAATGTGTTCTCTTCACACAAAAGAGCCTGGAGAAAGTGATCAATATTAAATTAATAATTATACATATGGATTCTTTTGAGTCATGCTAAAGAAGTACAAAGTTATATCAATTTGTAGTATGCAGTATCTAAATTGTTGGGGAAAGGCATTTAACAATTTCACTGTACAATAAATTAAGTTAAGAGAATAACTGTGAGATTGTTCCCACCAGAAGAAACAAAATATTGCACTCCTGGAAATAGGATACTATTTAGTACATCCAGAAAACTGGAGTGGCTGGATGACAGTGAGGGAATGGGAAGGGGACACAATGGTGCAGCACACATTTAGAATCTGCTGTTATGCTAAGTGAGGTTACAGATCACTAAAATATTATATGTCAGGTTAAAAAAATATAGTATTTTTATTTTAAGAACTATGATTAATAATAGACATGATTTGTAAATAGTTTAAGCAACCTAGTAGTAATTGCTCTATCTCATTGAGCCCTAAGATTTTAACAGCAGTATGCAAAGTTTTTGTGCCAGGTGCCAATGGCTCACGTCTGTCATCTTAGCTACTCAGGAGGTAATGTAAAAATGATTAAAAAGAGAAAAGTTAAGAACAACATGAGGAAAGATTTCCATTGAAAAAAAAAGGAGGCAGAGAGGCAGAGATCAGGAAGATCGCAGTTTGAAGCCAGCCTGGGCAAATAGTTCGTGAGACCCTATCTCGAAAAACCTTCTCACAAAAAATTAGGCTGGTGGAGTGGTGGAGTGGGTCAAGGTGAAGGCCTTGATTTCAAGCCCCAGTACAAAAAAAAAAAGAGTTTTTGTTATTACTTCCACGCTGGAACATTAATGGAAACTCCTCTTGTCTCTCCTATATCTGGGGAACTTAAAGCTCTGAGAGGCTAAAATGATTCATTCTGTTGAGGGAGTTTGCTAGCTGAGCTGTGGACTCTGCAGGCAATTAACAGGAAGCAACGTTTACTGTGCCTCCTCCTCCCTGGTACATTAGTTCAAGATCAAAAAGCAGATAAAGGGAAGATGTGGAGAAGAATAATAAGCAGTCTGTCTCCAGCATTGTGATCTCACTCAGATATTATGTAGACCAGATCAAGCACATAAATAACGTGAAGCAGATATTTTGAGATATATTTAAAGTTGAATTAATAGGTTGTTCTATTTAATACATGGAATTAAAAGAAGTGCTTCAAATTTTATTAATTCAGTGCATGATAATAACACATAAAAATAAGAAACACTTGTATGCAAGTATAATTAAGATAAAATCATGAATTTTAAATTATGAATTGAGTGTTCAATGATATGGCAGAAGAAAGATGTGAGCTAGACAGTTATCTACACCACCAACTGCCAAGAATGGAGGCCTTTCTTTGAAACAAAGATTTGGAGTAGTGGGTATACAGATGTTTCCAAAAATAGCCAAATAGATAAGGGTAATGTGGTACATACATCCAATGGAATGTCATTCAGCAAAAAAAACGAAAAATATTGTCAATTTCAGCAATTGTAAGTAAAATAAATCAAACACTTGATAAATATCACATCTCCTAACTCAGTTGTGGAAACTAAAATGTTCTTCACATAGAGCAGAGTAGAACAGTGGTCTCTGGAGACTAGAAAGACAAAGGGGACCAGGGCAGAAAGAGGTTAGATAAGAGGCACCAAAACACAGTTAGATAGTAAGAATTAGTTTTTGATTTTATAGCACAGTAGGGTAATTATTTTCTACAATAGTCTATAATGTATTTCAAAGTAATTAGAAAAGTAAGAAATTCCCAACATGTAGAATTTATTGATATTTGAAGATACTGAAGGGCTTATTACCCAAATTTGATCATTGCACATTTTATATGCATATCAAATTTTCATACTGGACAATTACTGGACCATACTGGATCATAACAATGTACAAGTACTGTGTCTCAAAAAAAAAAGCATTAAAAGACTTTGGGTATGTCCAGAGACAGCTTTAAAATGCATTTAAAAAGAAGCAAATATGTCTTAAAGGGTTTGAGTGTTTACTCTTGACATGTGGCTGCATAGCAGCTGTTGGATTTCACTGAGAACAAGCTTTCAAACAACCCCGTCAAATGCAATGTCCTAAACAGCTCTCCTTGTGATCACACATACACATCAGCAAGGTGCTTAGGAGGAAAAACTGATTTATTCTGAATTTGTGAAATTGAATATGGGTGATTTGGGAAATATTTTCAGGAACAGAAAAATACACACTTTCTAAAATGTTATAAATCAATCAACATAAAAATGATATGAAAAATTGGTAAAAGCAGTAGGTCTGGTGCCAACAAAGCACTGATACAGAATGACGATTATATATAATTTCACAAAATGTGATTTTACTTCTAGTATCAATTTTATATATCAACATAATATAAAGAATTAAATTTACAAATTCATTAATTAAATAACACAACTTCAGTATATGAATGAGATCATGCAGAGTTTGTTATTAAGTGTCAATCAAAAATTAAAAGAATTTCTGATAGAGTGACTCAAATGGTAGAACACCTGACTAGCCAGTTTGAGGCCCTGAGTTCAAGCCCCAGTACCACCAAAAAATTTTTTTTTTCATTTTGAAAAGAAAAAGAGTCTCTAGAGATCACCCTGTGTCCTGGAGAACAAAGACAATAGGCCCTATGAGGACACTGTGAGATGGCAACTCAGCTTTACCAGACCAACCCTCTGGCACCTTGAATTTGCATTTCTATACTCCTAAACTTACTAGGAATTAGATTTCTATTGTCTGAGTCACACTGCCTGTGGTATTCTCTAGAATAAACATTAACATTTCATAGTATCTTTCAATGACTTAGCATTTCCCATAAGACACTGGAGTTTCTTCTAATAAAGAAGAGTCAGTGTTAAAGCACGTTTTCTTGAAAATTAAGAGCAAACTTGAATTTTTATCATTAAACACTCATTTTTGTTTATCTATTTGCTTTTCACTGACCTCTTGCTTTTATATTTCCAGTGGTATTGGTTCTAGCTTCATAACTTTGAGAAGGGCAGAAGGGCCTCTTTGGAGAGCCTTCATGATGCTCTTGACAGTATTTTAGCTGTCAGGGCTCTGGTAGCTGAAGGAAGGAGTAGGCTACTCTCTCCATTTTAGAAACTTCAAAACATCATTTCTGCAGAGCCTCTGGCCACTGTCAGTCTTTGATATTTAGCTAAACCCAGTTCTTTTTTCCAGTACGTTTTGTACTATATAAAAACCAGGAATCGTGATAAAGAAAACATTGCAACCAAATGTGACTAAACCACACATAATTTTTAATTTGGGAAATGTTACTAGAAAATTTAAATAACTTCTCTCTGTTCACATGGCTTGAGCCGCATTTACATTTATTGAGGATAAAATATCTTGAATAATTTTATTTTGTATTTAATTGGCATTTTGTATGCAAAATTCGCATCAGTACCAATAATGATATCGTATGTCTTTTCTGCTGTGAGTGCATCCTACATCAAGACTTTGTACATTTTCAATATTTCAATAAACCTGCAGAAAATAAAGTTAAGGTTGTTACACACTTGAATAGAAAATATGGCAGAAATGACTGAAGTTTACAGTATTAATACTGGTTGAGAATCTGGATCCCGAAGAAACTTTAACATTCATGAAAATAGGTGATCTTTTTCATTGTTACCACACCAATCTATTTGGTATAGGAATAAAAAGAAGCATATTGACAGGTGCTTTATGAAAGGAATATTTAATCCAATTTAAAAAAATCCCACTTCACACTGCATGGTTTAAGGAATCTGGTTCGGTAGGTAAGATTATACTTATCCCCTGCTGAGGCAGACATCAGCATCATTAGGATCAATGTTTCAAAGGCTTCTGTTTGCTTGATATCCCTGAATGGGCTCTAGTATCTTCATTGGTTAATCCTAATATTTAATTATAAAGCTATTTAAAAGTGATCTTTAACACAGATCTTGAAAAGTGATTGTGTTGAAAACATTTCTAACAATTTATTTACTCATAGTGACCTTCAAAGTTGTAAATAATATTCTAGTTCTGCTTTCACTCAGTTGAGACTAATGGTATTTATTATAATGGCTTCAAATTTAAGCTGAATATGTTCCTCTTATTTCTTTTTCTTTTTTTTTTGTTTTGCTCTTTTCTCTAATTTTCATTTTTCTTTCAATTTTCTTAGCCTAGCTGGGATTCTCAGCTATCTTCACTTTATGTGTTGTTTTCTCATGAATTCATTTCTTTTTTTGGTCATGTTCATCTTTAATAAATTGAGATTTCTAAGTTTCTGCCTTAGTAACTTATTGACTATACTCATACAGAACTTTCTAACTAGGAACCTTTCTTACTGGGTGAGCATCAAATGCCTGATGGCAGTTACTGATTGCATGAAATTATCTAGTTGAAATGGCCACTAGATATTGACAATCTTTCTGAGAGCTTTTGGGGCCATTCTTTTTATATAGGCTTGCTATTTAGGCAGATTTTGTAGATGACCTCTTTTATCAGAAAATCCAAGATCTACAGTGGACATAGTTTTAAATGTCACAAGTGTAAGCTTTACTAGGAACTTTTCATTGTTACTGAACACAGCAGAGATGGATGGGAATAGGTGTCAGTTAACCTTTTTATTCCCACTTCTCTGAAGGTATCACGTACATCACACAATGTAACAGTAAGATGTAGTGCTTTGCTAAGCTAATAAGTACAAAAATGTAGCAATGACCTCAATTTTTTTCTCACTACATAAACCAAAATATAGTCTGTCTAAAAATATTAGATATTAAAATATGTAAAGGAGGTGAAATTCGCAACAAAAATAAATACACAAGAATTACTGAAAATATAGGTACACATTTCAAGCAAGTTATGTGTGTGTGCATATTTATTGCGTTTTCTATAATTATATTCCAAATTTTATGCATAAACATTACATATATGACATATAAACCATACATACTGATAGGTGATTTTTTAATTTGACACTGTACCAGGATAACTTTTTATTTGGTTATTCACAGATCTTCATCTTAAAAACTGAATTGGGATCCATATATTGTACCACAATACATTTTATTATAACCAGTTAATTTATATTTACTGCATTTCTAATTTGTATTAGTTTAAAATTTTTCAATGAACTCATAATAATGAGTACTCAAAACTTATATGTGTTATATCTGTGAAATTATTTCAGTTTATGTGTCCTAAGAGTCAAATTACCAAAATTAGCACTGTTAAAATTTAAGTTAAACTTGAAGAGATTCTAATATACCTCCAGGAGCAATATGTAAAATGTTTATTTTCTAATACTTTCATCAAAACTATATATTTGAACATGGTTTGGGTTTCTGCCTTCTTAGGAAGACATACAGGTCATGCTATTAATACTTGAACAAGATTATATATCTTTTCCCACATTTATTTGTCATTTTGATGATTTTCTTCTGTGCTTCACATATTTTACACATTTCCTTTATATATTTACAAGAAGGAGGTTTTTACAGAATGGGAACATTAGGATTTTATCTGTGTTATATATTTCACAAATATTCTGATTTTCTTCTTGACAACTTATTTTTTCATCAGAAGTTCCTAATTTTTATGTAGTCAAGCTTATACACTATTCCACATTAATTTTTATACCCAAATCTCATAAAGACACTGAGCTGTATTTTAAAATTTTTCTTATTTTCCATTTTAAATGGGTTGAGCAGGTAGGAATTTGACTGAACAGCGATGTCACTTTTAAGCTATAATTGTTAAGAAGAAATTTGTGACTTTATCTTGAAGACTAGTTGAAGAATATCAATAAAAGTGCAGACATTAAAACTTTGAGGTGTTTTCCCGGACTGAGCATTAAGGAATTTCACCTGACTAGAAGGCTGATATAGGAGAATAGAGGAGGAAAGATGGTCTTCCAGGAACATTGCACTAGATTCTGGATCTATGAAACATGTTGTTCCTTTGCTTCTATGTTGGAGTCACATAATAAAAGCAATGCTTTAGGATTGCATCGCTATAAAGAATCTGTTTGGGACTGACAGAGTGGCTCAAGTGGCAGTGTCCGGCTAGCAAGCATGAGGTCTCCAGTTCAACTCCCAGTACCAAAAAAAAATCTGATTGTGAGTTCAAACACAAATGAATCAAACTTACTTGATTCACACAAATAAGATCAGATTCTGATAACCATTTCAAGATTGTAAGTCTCCACATAATTCAAGTTCAAGCCCAGAACACTGAGAACTTCCTAGGTCTTTTCTTCCAACATGTTCTCTAGTTTAAAATAAGTAAGTTTCTAGATGTGGGTTATTATCACACATCAAAGAGCATTAGTCTGTGAAATACTTCCATTTAACACACTGGCTTATATGATATTTTCCAAGGAACCATGTCTCATAAATTCACAGATTCTGGGTTTATTTACTAAATATAGTACTAAATATGTAGTACTAAATATATTTACTAAATGTGGCACTAAAGAAACTACAGGCAATATTTGAGGGACTATTAAGAATACTGCATAGATAAGAACACTAAAAAATGTCAGTCTGTTTACCAGGCTTTCTATTTATCATGATGGCAAGAAAATTAGAACAGTTCCCTACTTTCTTTTGTTCACACTGAAAACATTTATATAGTGTCCCTAGTAAATTGTCAGAAAAGACAAGTATGCAAATAAAATCATATTAGTTATATAACAATATTTTCTTTAAATAACAGTCTTATCAAGGACATAAAAGTTAGCATTGCCTATCTTTCCCTAATACAGAAGGTCTCATCAACAAATTAATTTGGCTCAGTGTTACTTATATGATCTAAAACAAGATATACAGGTTCAACTTTCAACAGGTTTGAAAGCTAAGTTAAGGTACAAGTGAGGAGTGGCTGGGAAATAGAGAATTATACATACTGGTTGATCTTTTTTTTTTTTAAACTCCCATCTCCAAGGGGAAAAGTCAGTTCTACCTATGGCTAAGAGCAGTCATGCAGACTTTATTTTTTTTATTTAATTTCCAACTGGAGTTTAATAGCGTCATTTGGACTTTGACTATTAGGTTTACAGGTGCCTTGATTTCTCCTCTGCATTATAATTACCATGAAAAGAAATGGGAGGTGGTAAAGCATTATTCTGTCTGATTTCCTTTGATTTTCTTCTTCAGAACTTATTTTTTTTCCTTTAAACCTTTGCTCCACATATTTTATTTGTGTTACTCTCAAGCTGTGGGATGTAATAAGCAGCATTTTAGCACCATTCTGTCCTTTACTTGTGGTGTATAAATCACTGCAGAGTTGCTAACAGCTTGTGACTGACAATCTTCCTTGATAGACAATCTGTGATCCTTTCAGCCTTTTACTAATAAGCTCATTAGGCAAGATTGGCTAGAAATCTTTTCTGGGATATAGCAATGAACCACAGCAAATTCAGTGCATGTCTGACCACTCAAACTTTAGAGAATCAATCTTTCCTCAATCAAAACTTTGTCAAGTCCTGCTGAATGTCTGCTGAAGGTTACTGATATTTTTTAATAAAAGAGTGTCAGAAAAATCAAGGAAGCTTTCCAATCTAATAATATACAAGTCAAGGAGAAATTTTATTAAACCAAGTTTTTCTTTTTAATTTTGCAGAATCAACATCTGAAAAAATGTTTATCAAATGTTCAAAACTGTCGTGACTTTAAATTCAAAGTGAAAAATAGTTTACTACTCAGGGACCAAAAGAGATGAGAAATTGAGTTTAATGAAATTATTCAGATATTTAGCATTTTCATGTGCATAGTCTAATGAATAATTAATGATTTGCTTGAAGTTATAATATTTACACTGAGATGAATTTTATATGTATTTAATAATTATAACTTAATATTATTTATTAAAACTAAACAATGTGATGCTTACCTACTACTGTTTATATGAAACACGATTATATTCTGGTCCTTTAGTAGATCTTGTTCTCAAAATAAAAATATTGTCCAAATTTTACTCCCAGATCAAATTATTTGAAAACCAAACCTGACATGGATGATTTTCTTTGATTCTTTACTAATACAAGTTTATAAAAGCATTACTGATAGAAGTTATTAGGAAATAGTTAAAGATTTTCTTCCTCAGCATTCCTGATTTATAACTGTAGACTTTGTGGAGAATACAGGTTAATGAACCAAATTCACTACAGTGAAGGAAAATAAAGCATAGAGTGGATACAAGGAATGATTAGGAATTGATTGATTAGAACTTGAAATTATAGGAGCCCTGTGTGTCTTTTTACTTTCAAATTGAATTTCATTGAAATACATTTTAAAGGTAATACTGATGATTATGTCACATGATAATCTAGCTATGCTGATCAAAATTAATTGATATTGATATTAATACATCATAAAATTAACTATTTATCTATATCCAAAGAAAATGCAAGTAAAAAGAAAATGATACCATTTTATGTGTAAGTATTTACAAACAGCCAATCAAGCCAAGTGTGGTAGTGCATGTCTGTAATCTCAGCACTCAGGAGATGTATGATTCAAGGCCAGTCTGGGCTATGTAGCTAGATCCTACCTCAAATACCTCAAATAAGCAACAAAAAATGAAATAAACAATAAATGAAAACAGCCAATCAAACAAAGAAAAAGAAAACCAACAATGACTGAAATACCCACATAAAGCAAAACTAGTAAATTCAAATATACTACTGGACTATATTAATATAGTATAATATAGAAATCTGAAACATTTTACTGAAGAAAATCAATCCCTTACCAAAGCCAGAATTTGGAAGTATTAAATTTGTGCTGTTTTCAAAAGCGAGGAGGTAAAGTCTATCTTACAAATTTTGATTCTTGTCAATCACACAAGTAGAAATGTCCAGTAGAAGTTAATCAGCAAGTAGGATTTATCAATGGTGAAGAATAATTTCTAAGAGCAGAAGCACATTGTGAGGATGACCTGTCTTTACCAGATCAGGGCTCTGTGGTACCTGACTGCTCTAATTTCCACTTTGGCCTGTTTTACAGCAAACTTGGGCATCATATTTAAACATAACCTCAATTGCTTCAAGTCAGTAAAATTGTCCTCTGGAAATAAATGGAAACAAGATATCAATTTTTAATCTTACCAACCCCGATAAATTATTGGGTGTTAAATCACTAAAGGGAATATTCTCTTTCTTTTTTTCTCTGGGACCACACAGAGCATTATTTACTAAGTTACTGTTGTTTGAAATGTTGTCAAGACAGCTTGTAGTGTAATGTAATCTAAAATCCATTTAGAAAAACACTGCTTCTGAACACATAATCTTTAGATTATTTTATTATTATTCTAATTAATTAATCACTACTTTATTAAGTTATTGGAAGTATGAAGTATGAACATGATAATTATAAAGTCACTAGAGCTCTTTAAAAAAACTCAGTCTTGTGAAAATGGGTTAAAGCTGAAAACATCACTAACAAAAGAAACAATTTACACAGCATACTGGGAGTAAAAATAAAATGAAAATCTATAAAAACATATTTTTAAGATTTATTGTTACATAGTCACTCAACACCTGTTTCTGGATATAAATTTAACACTTTTGTGACGCATAAAATTGGTATGCTATTATTTTTAAACTGAAAACACATTTCTTCTGAGAGCCACAAGAAACTTACAACAAATGTGGAGAAATATGTACTACAACTCAATATAATTTGATAGGTGCCTTGCCTGGTATAAAATAACTTCGTATAATAGAAAAGAAAATCAGTTAATCTCTCTTTCTCTCTTTGTCTCTTTATCTCTTTCTATGTTGCACTCTTCTATTTGGAAAGTATTCCTTGCTAATTTTAAAGGATGGAGGTATTTTCTCACAGTTTTGAACTTCATTGTCTCATCCAGCTGAGAACACTGGTCTTACACAACTTCCCTTTTGCTGACTGGGACAGGGCAGAGAGAAGGGGATTCGGAAACCAGGAGAGGGAAATGAGACCAGGAGTCTTCTGAAAGCATGAGGAGTATTTGACCTGTTATGAAACCAAGTCACAAAAAGCAAAGGTTTCAGAACCTAATATGCCCATACTTTAGGCATGTAATATGTTTTGTGTGGTTTTCCTGTTTAAAAGCAGAATGGGTCTACAGGCAAGAGCTAGTCAGTCCACATAAGAACAATGTGAGTTGAGATGCTGAATCTCCTTTCTACTGTACAGTTTGTTTTAAAAGGAAATACAACTCTGGACCTCCTTTTCTGCTCACTCCCAGAACTGGCTTCATCCACATGTCATGGAATACAGAGAGTGGTGGATACTGAAAGATTAAGACCTAATTGCTGGGTTGAGCTTTATACTGCAGGAGTGGGTCCTGACTGGTAGGGTCAGATTGCCCTAAGAGATGGCCATAGTGATTGGGGGCATCTACAGACACATTCCTGAGTCTGCATCCCTTGGCCATAAGTGCCTGATCTCTTCATTGTCCCATTTTACTGTGGGTAGTCCTCATCTGAGATCTCCTTTTTCCACTTGATCAAGAAGACTGCACATACATGGAGATGAATATCAGAGAGCCTTTCTAATCCACACTGTTATGTGTCCCAAAATGGAAGAGGAAGCTTCCACATAACTGTGGATATTGGACATTGTAGCTTCTGAAGAGATTATGTACCAATTCATTAACCCAGCTGACAAACTCTTCCAATGCCTTGACCTTCCTCTGGATGGTGTGGTTATTTTGAATTCCCTCCAGCATCTTGATCAAACTTCAAAAGTTTTCAGCTCCAGAGCTTTGCAGCAAGCATGTACTGGGACTAGTTGGTCAGGTCAAAGTTCTCCACATCCTTTTCCACATATTTTGACAGAAAGACAGCAAGTGACCAGGTAATTAATTCCTTGATCATACCTACTGGCAGCATATTGAATGATGCAAATAAATAGAATTCACTCAAACATGTGATGTTCAAGTGGTTGTTAGAACAATGGAATGAGAGGATTCGTCCTTGGAATGTCATTGTGAATCTGTCTTAGGTCCTGGTGATGTTATTCAGTTTTATTTATTTATTTATGTTTATTCATTTATTCACATGTGCATACATTGTTGGGGTCATTTCTCCCCCTGTTCCCCACCCTCACCCTCTCCCTCCTACCCCCCCTTGCTTCCAGGCAGAACCTGTTCTGCCTTTATCTTTAATTTTGTTGAAGAGAAGACATAAGCAATGATAAGAAAGACAAAGCGTTTTTGCTAGTTGAGGTAAGGACAGCTATACAGAGAGATTCCTAGCATTGCTTCCATGCACAAGTGTATTACAACCCGAATTGATTCATCTCTAACTGACCTTTTCACTTGTTCCTGATCCCCTTCTCATGTTGCCCTCTGTCGCTTTAAGGTTTCTGTATTAGTTCCTCTGGAGTGGGGACATCAAACGCTTTCATGTTTTGGGTTTTCTACCTATTCCCATATCACTCCTATGTGCTGTCCCTTTGTCATGTGACCCAAGTCCAACAACATTGCTGCATTTGCCCTACATCTAAAGTCCTCATATGAGGGAGAACATACGATTTTTGGTCTTCTGAGCCTGGCTAACCTCGCTCAGAATGATGTTCTCCAGTTCCATCCATTTACTTATGAATGATAAGATTTGATTTTTCTTTTAGAGTATTAATACTGTTCAGTGAAGCAAAATACTCCTCCTGTTTCTATTGCAGGGTCAACTTCCTCCTGTCAGGGTTTGCTGGAAGGCAGTCCAACAGACGTCTCCAGGCTGTAGGAAATGTCCCTGAGATCGCTTCATCAGCTATATTTCCTCAGTTCATTTAGATCATTGTAGTGACTGAATAGAAGGTGATGGAATTTTTCTAGATGGGTTTTCTCCCAGACTGCCATTGGCAGTACCCAGAAGCATTCTGGTCTGAAATCTGGGCAGGCAAGGAGGGGGTTGTTGGGCAAAGAGGGAGTGGCTGTTGTTTGTGGAGTGTGTTCCTCAGGCTTGTGTCACCAGAGTTTGTGGCAGGTGGGCATCATGTTCGACATTACGGACCTTGCAGTTGGAAGGAAGAGATGCTGTTGATTGGGATTGTTCTGGCTTTATCTTCAGTTTACTGTGGTTTTCCAGGACTTGGGCTGTGGTTGCCAAGGCATCTTTTGAGTTCAGAGTTTGGAAAGAAGGTGAGGAAAAGTCCTCTTCCTTTTCATTGTACCTGTCCCAAACATTAATGGTATTCCAGGCAAACATATTAAAATGGAAGGCCTTATTCTTTCGAGGAATAGTGTTGACTTTTCAACATCCTTTAATGAAGTTTTTGGTGACTCATAGGGTTCAGAGGAGGGTGCTGGGCTCAATACAGAGGATGGATGCCCCAACAGCTTGGAGCTGCTCCTCATCCAAAATTGCTGGCTCTTCTCCACTGCCATATTTTTAGCAGTGAAGGCAAACTGATGACACCAAAACGAGTTAGAAAGCAAGGGATAAGCTAACCCACAGGAGATGGATATTGAATAGTATATTTTAAGTGGGTGAATTTTATGGTATTTTAGTTACAGTTAAAAAAATTTAAAAAACCCAGCATAGTGAAAAGTTCTAATGGATCATATGAGCCAACCTTCAATTGGAATGGCTGATGTATAAGTCTGTCTCAGAAAGGGAACATCCAACATGGTAGAGAAGTGTGCTGGATCTTTATGGGGCTCTTCAACCACATTCACACATCTGTCTCTTTGGAGTTAATAGAGGCACCATAGGAAAATGAGGCTCAGAAACAACAAAAACTAAAGAATCTGCCATGAATTGAATTCATGTTAAGATACTATCCCTCAGTCTGTCAGAATGTGACTGTGTTTGAAGACAGGGTCTTGGAAGAGGGAGTTAAGTTAAAATGAGGTAGTAGGGTAGACCTAGTTTGATATGATTAGATTCAATATAAGAAGTAGAGGTGAGGAAACAGCGACACAGGAAAAGAACCATCAGAGCACACAGAGCATAAGCTGGAATCAATACCAAGGGACAACAAAGTATGGCAATAGAAGACAAGTATGAAATTATGAAGCTCACTGTCATCAAATGTCGTATGAACTCTGAATACCCTCAATCTACTAAAAAGTAATTCTTGCCATGCTGGATGAAAAAAATCAATATTTAACTATTTTATATTTAAAATGATATATGCTCCATGAGAAATGTGTTCAAGTATTAAGAAGCACATAGGTAGATTATGAGGCATGATGGCTTAAGCCTGTAATTTTAGCAATCCAGAGCCTGAGGCAGGAAGATCATGAGTTCCAGGCCAACCTGGTTAAGCCTGTGTTTCAAACAAAAAACAAAGCAAACAAAAACAAACATCAAAAAAGAAGCAACTGGATTAAGAGAAATATTATAGGAAATAATGTATGATATTAACACTATTCCACTAATACCTGGAAGAGCTATAATAACATAAATTTACAGAGATTTCAGAATGAAGGATATTGTTAGGCTTAAAGAAAATCATTTCCTAAAAGTTTCAATTCATCAAAGAGACATTCTAATCTTAAATGCCCTGCACTTAATAGAAAAGCTGCAAAAATATATGAAGCAAGAACAGAGAGGACTAAAAACGAACTGTATGCAAACAAATAACTAAATCCGTAACTTTCTATGAGTCTAAAATGATCCTTTTTTTTGGAAAAAACGAGGCATTATAAAGAGTTTTGATATTATATTCAAAGAAGTTATTATTATTTTCCCTCAATATAATGAAAAATAAAATGTAGACTTACATCACTAGTGAGATAATTAGCATATTATATTTTCCATATCTCTATTTCAATCTGCTTTTAATTTTTTGAAGCAGTATGAAAAAGATATCATAAATAACATTATTTAACATAAATAACATAAATTAGGATATTATTTAACATAAATTTGTCTTATACAGTAAGACAAATGTCTCCTTTTAGTTAACCATTTCTTTTATTTTCTTTCTACTAAACAGCTCGTCTGTCAGGTATTTGGAGGCCAGAGAAGATTTCTACATGGTAATGTGCTGCACAGCTGTAGTAAGTCAAATCTGGAAGTTAAACTTGCTGTTGTATGCACTAGAATTTAAACCATAGATAACTTACGTATAATTTAAGATGCTCAGATTCCCTTTTTCAGATTAATATGAACAATGCTCTAGGAAAGAAAATACATACATTAAGTTAAATAATTAGCTTCAAGCCCTGAGAATAAATCATAGTACATATCAAGACTGGGAAATGAAAAATTAGTTTCCTTGTTTGTATTTATAAGCAGGTGAGCAGATTGCCTCATTTTCCTTTGTAGCTCCTAATCTATTTTAGCAAAATATACACAGCAAATGGAAAGACAAAAAAATTCTGTGGAATTAATTCCAGGTTTAAGAGGAGAAATGAAGAAATTATGCCTCTTCACATAAAAGTCCTCTTGTATCTGCCCCAGGGGTTGAGGAAATCTGAAATGAAAGAGGCTCTGGGCTGTGGCAGTGCAGTGCAAAGAGAAAGTGTCTTTAAGTGAAAAATCTGCTCTGCAACTTGCAAAGACTGCAATGACATGGGGCAAAGTAAGGAACACTTCCTCAAGGCAAAGAAATGATAAATACTCATGAGAGCCTTTTAGAAACAGTATCAGCTTTAATTACATTGAGAACTAAAAGAATCCCAACTGCATAAAATTTTCCTTAACTAAAATGAAATTACACCATCAAATGAGAATGCTCTGTACACAAAAACGTGCAAAAGGGAATAACTTACAATGTGATTGCTGGTAAAGTGACTAAATATGGAATTCAAGAAGATGCCAAGTAGACATTTTACTTTGCTGGGACCTTGCAAAGGTTTTTAGGTGCCTATGTGCTTTTTATAGTCTAGGGAGGGAAATAACACTTTGGACCTGACACTTCTGTTTTTCTTAACTGTGAAATGGTCACGTTTTGAATAGATATTCCAGTTTCTCTGTTTCTAAAGTTCTCCATAAGCATAGGTAAATAATTCTTAGCATTATATAATAAGTTTATAAAATAATGGAATTTCTTTAAAATAATTCCCTATAAATAGTGCATGGCTTATATAAGAGATAGCATTGCTTAGCAGATCCTGCTTAGTAACAAGTGATGAGATCTTATTAAAGTATAGAAAAAGTCTTGAAAGGGCATATCCTAGAAGGTGTAGATCTGTTCATGAACTGAGATTTTTGTGACACTTTATTATTTCACTGTTGTAATTATCTGTATTTTCTTATTTTCAGTTTGCAAAAAAGTATGCTGTCTCACTACAATGTATCATCCTTTGAAATAAATAATATTGATGGCAATGATACTCTAAAGTGCTAGTTTGTTTTTGATATATCTCATTATGCAGCTTAGGCTGCCCTTGAACTTGAAATCCTCCTGCCCAACTCCCAAGTTCTGGGATTACAGCTGTGCACCACCACACCTGGCTTTAAGATATTTAAACAATCATGTAAGAAGTAAATAGAGAAAACCTATAACAGTTCAATATTAAATGTAGAAACACTGTACAATCAGCTCTGTTTGCTGGTCTAACTCCTTTTTGAGACATTATCAATCCCCTAAAAGCTTGCAATTCAGTGTTATGATTTTAACAGGTTCAATAATGTACAAATTCCCTGAGTTACAAAATGTGCACCCTCTGGATTCTCTGATCCAACATCTGGGGCTCTTCCTAAGCTAGAATTTGGATCTCTTTTTGCTCTAACAAAATAATCTGTGGTCTGATGTATTACATTGCTTTTAAGGAAAACCAAAGTAACCAGAAAATGACCTGTCTACTCCATTTTTATTGCTTCATGGTATACAGGAAATCAGAAATAAGTTGCACAAACAGTAAAAACTGGAGGGAAAAAGGAGTCAGGGTACAATTGCACTTTTTGTAATCTATATAATAAAGTGATAGTTTGAAGAGTTGATATTTATTCCTGTACCTATAGTGGCTCAAAAACCTCTAACACCTGTATTTCTCTATGGTGACTTGACCTCACAGATGAGATTCTGGACAGTCTCCCCCAGGACAAGGATGGTATGGAAATAGGGAGTGTTTTCCTTCATTGCCATTTCTTTGCTACCTTTTCTACTCTCCAGTTACTTTCATAAGATGATAGCAAGACTACTTATTGATAATAGTATTATTACTTAGAGTTTTAAAAATATTTTTCTACTTCTGAAGCCAAGTTTTTCTTTTCTTAGTGATTCATTGAATTTGGAATTCCTTTTTGATAAAGGCTTAAAAGCCTACCCTAGTAGCACTTTACTTTTAATAAGTACTTCTTGGGTGAATCTGAATTTAATTAGCCTACAGAAAAATAATTTTTTTTCTTCCTTAACCACATACATTTGGGACGAAATTGCGTATGCTAGATATTTTCTTGTTTACTGTATGTTGTCCACTGCAGACTGTAACCAGGTGTCCAAAAATGTTCGTATACCGGCACCTTGCTGTTTGTATTTAACAATCCCTTATAAGGACTGAATATAGGACTAAGATTTGTGCAAGAAAAAGGGAAAAAGGGGCCAGGGCCACTTGCAAGCCTTCCCTCCGCCTCTTATGTAAATCCTCTGTGCACCTTCCCAGATTATTTGTTACCAGAAGAGAAAAGATTTGGATAAAACTCGAAGCCCCAAAGAAGAGTAGAGCCTAAGGAGTGGAGGACACTTACACTGCACAAGAGATGCACGTGAGAAACGCTGTTGTGTAACCCACTGAGATGTGAAAGCTATTTTTTATTACAGTTAGCCTATTCTACAAATATGTCTTCTGTTGGTTGTAGTGTGAAAGCAACCAGGGCTGTTACTGACCTAACAAATGTGTTTATGACACGCAATACCATAAACTAGAAGCTCATGTGTCAACTTGCACTTTTAATGATACCACAGGCAACAACTGCCATAATCAAATTTGAGCTATTACATTTCTGACTCCATTTACATAATATGAACCACATGGGGTGGAGAGGGTATGTCTAGAGTAGGAGAGGATGATTAGATTTTTAAATAAAACTGCACATGGAAAGTATAATCAGGATTAGATTGACTCAGAGAATGAGAAGGTCTTTTCTGCTGGGTATTGTCCCTAGAGATGCAAAGATACAGGGGTTCACTCCCTGGGGCTCTTTCCATCTTCCTAGGCCAATGTACTCATTTTATTTTCTAATGTGCTCACAAGATTTTAAAGTATATTATTATTTGTTATTTCAAATACATGCCTATTTCAGAAAGCACATTATATACAGTAATTCACACTATACTATAAAGATCAATAGAAGAAATAAACTATTTTAAATGAATGTATTATTTAGAATATATCTTATTTTAAAAGTTAACTTGTATTTTTTTTAAAGAAGCACTGAGTATTGCATAAAGGATTTCTCTGTCCCTTTCAGTGGATATTCATACCAGTGCACACATCCATATACACGAACAATCCCCTAATGACAATCATACCCCTTGGGTTGCTGACTTAGCCCAGCAGAGCTGTCTCCTCAGAAGTCCTTTTCTGTGCCAGTTTCTTGTATATTAATGAAAGCCACAAACTTCCAAAGCACAGTAGAAGACACAGAGATGACAACTTAGGACAAAGGACAACCTGTGAAGGATGTTCCTTGGCCTCTCAAATGTCCCAAGCTTCACTTTCAGACAAAAGAAGAATTAGATTTTGCTGGATAAATCTACAGATTGTCCTTTATAACACTAACTTCCAACATTTTATCATTTCTCATTCCCAACTATTACCTGTAAGGACTCCTTTTTTAAAATTATTAACCCTTCCTTCTTCATTTTCTTGATGATGTTAAATCTATCAAAATGTATTTGCCATAAGCTTGAGGAGTGTTTCCCATTTTGGAAGAGGATTGTCTTGGCTCCAATATTAGGTTACACTTTCAGAACCATCTTTTGCAATTTCAAAATTCACAGGCATTTTAGATCTGCTTGTACTTAGGATATAGAAGACTATGAAAGAAGATGGCCACCTACTTAAAAAAGAGAAAATCATTTTTTTCCAGATCCATAAGAGAGCTAACTTCACAAGATGAACTGAATTCAAAGGTAATAAGCTACTCAAAATAGGGACATGTTGTAAAAAAAATTGTCTCAGCTTTGGCACAGCATTGCTGGAAGAGTTGGCAATCATAATACTAACTTAGAAAACAATTGAGTGAAATTTCAATGAATTCTTGAAGGCCACATGTAGGTGATCATAAAAGTTTTTGATTCTCAGCTAGAGAACAACCTATACTCTTGCAGTATTCTTTTCCATGGCCTTATCCCAGGTTATCCTAAAGAAGACATAGATTAGGTAAAGGACCAGAGAGCCAGAGAGGCAAAAATGAATAATAACATAAAACAATCAGATATTCTTGAGCAAATGTAGTTTAATTTCCTCCACAAACAAAACTTCAGGTCCAAAAAGTTTCAATGGTGAAATCAAATACATGCTTAAAGAAAAAATAACAATTCCCAAATATCTTTCAGAAGACTGAGCAGGAGAAAACACTTCACAACTAATTTTATAGTTACTCTCATACCAAATCATGATAAAACTCATATAAAAAGAGAAACACACACAATTTCTTCATGGTAATATATGCAATATCATTAACATATTAGCAAAGTAAATCTCTCTGTTTCTCTCTCTCTCTCTCTCTCTCTGTGTGTGTGTGTGTGTGTGTGTGTGTGTGTGTGTGTTATGCCATGAGCAAGAAAGGCTTATAGGGGAAATGTGAGGTTCATTTAATATGTGAAAATTTATAAGAATAGTTCACCACACAAAAAGGTGAAAAATAATTATGACCTTTGCAATAGATGCTGAAAAAAGTTATTTGAAAAAAATCAACATACTTTCATGATAAGACCTCTCAACAACAAGGAATAGAAGGAAATTACTTCAACATAATAAAGCACACACAAAAAGCCCACACTGTACAAAGCTTCTCCACACCACGTTACACTGAGAAAACAGGAGGGCTCCCATGCCAAGAGACACTGGCTCCAAACTTGCTTGGGAGATGCAAACTGACAGGTGAGCAAATAAGTAGCACATGGTATTCACACAGCTACCCCTGGGATAAACCAGCATAACCCCATGGACAGACTGACACCTGCTGAGCAAAAAAAAAAAAAAAAAGTAAATAATAAAAAAAGAACTGAAAAGGACACACAGCAAAGGGGGCATGGTGCACTGAGTGCACTGGACTGGAGAAGGTGGGAGAAGGAAGGAGTTGATCCCCAGGGGAACTTTCACTAAACAAAGCTTGGAAAGGTAGACGGCTGACAAGCCACTGCACCAGAGAAGGGGGGAAGAGCAAGGAGCTGTTGTCCATGGGAACTTTCAGTAAACAAAGCCTGGAAAGGCAGATGGGCTGACAATAGGTAGGGGAGGAGCCACTGCCTGAAATAGAGTAGATAGTGGTCCACAAATATTGTCTCCTGAACCAATGAGCTACATCCAAATCCAAATGACATTGCAAAATTGAAAAACCATCGACAAACCAGCATAACACGCTGATAGCAGAGAGCCAGCTGATGGATCTCTGACCTTGCCCAGGAGAAAGGGTGTGAGTCAATGTAAAAAGCATGCAATAAACCAACACAGCAAGAACCTAACTGCAAAGCAGGACAGCTAGTGGGCCACAGAGCTGATCTCCAGAACCTGAGGACAAGCCCTACCTCACTGAGGGAGGAGCTGACTAAGCAGCTGCTGCTGAAAGACAGGAAAAAAAAAATTAGCCAGTCTCCCCAACCACCTGATGAGACTAAGACAGAGCTTCTGCTCAAATACCAGCACCAGGACTGGATGCTGAAGGAGTAACACCAGAACTACTAAGACTGAAATTCTATTGTTCCTGAACCTGGAATTTTTTTTTCTTTCTATATAAGTGTCTGTTTGTCTTGTTCACTATTTGTCCACCATCTCTCCCTGTTGATTTCATTGGTTCTTTATTTTTTTCTTTCTTTTTCTTTTTTCTCCTTCTTTCTTGGTTTCATTAGTTTTACTATCATAAGTTAGCTAATACTAAATTACACACAGACCAGGGACAAAAACAGTATGAAGTAGAATGATGGGAAGATGAAAAAGGGAAAACATTCTCCCCCTCCAAAAAAAATTAGTACAGGATTCAGAAGGAAATGAAGAAAATGGATACCCAGTTCCAGACTTCAACAAAGTAAAGATAAACTATCCAAAGGAACCCAACAAAGCCCACAAAAACACCCTGAAGAAGAAATCCTGCATGATATCACTGAGAATTTCATGGAGTTGTTACTAGACAAGGTCAACCAAAACTTAGAGGAGACACTCAAAAAATTCCAAGACAACAGAAATGAATATGAGAAAACACAAAAACAAATAAATGAGCTCATAGTAGCCCTAAAGAAATAACAAAGTGAAACAGACAACACCATAAATAGAGAGATAAATGAATTAGAGATGAAAATTTACAATATTAAAGAAGAAGTGACCCATGATGTGGAAAACCTCAGAAAAAAGAGTAAAACACAAATACAAAACACAGTGGAAGTCCACTCCAGCAGACAAAAACAAGCTGAAGACAGAATCTCAGAACTTGATTATGAGATGGAAATTACTAATAAAAGGGGAAATACACCAAAAGAACATAATAATTAGCAACCTATATGCATCCTACATCAATGCACCCAATTTCATCAAACATACTCTGGAAGAACCTAAAAACATATATAGACTACAACACAGTGGTAGTGGGAGACATTAATACCCACCCTATCACCAACAGATAGGTCATCCAAACAAAAAAACCAATAAAGAAATCCTAGATGTAAATCACACAGTAGATCAATTGGATCCATCCAATGTCTACAGAATATTTCATCCAACTTCTGCACAATGTACATTCTTCTTAGCTGCCCACAGAACCTTCTCCAAAACCGATCATATCTTAGGGCACAAAGCAAGCCCCAGCAAATATAAGAAAATAGAAATAATATCATGCATTCTATCTGATCACAATGCATTGAAACTATAACTCAACAACAAAAACAATAGTAAAAAATATGCAAACAGTTGGAATAGACGGAAAGTACCTCAACATTGTAAAGGCTATGTATAACAACCTACAGTCCACATCATACTTAATGGTAAAAAACTGAAACCATATTCCCTAAAATCAGAAATGAGACAAGGATGCCCACTATCTCCACTCCTATTCAACATAGTCCTGGAATTCCTAGCCAGAGCAATTAGGCAAGAAGAAGGAATAAAAGGAATGCAAATAGGTAAAGAAACTGTCAAAATACCCATATTTGCAGATGATATGATCCTATACCTTAAAGACCCAACAAACTGTACCAAAAAACTCCTAGACACCATAAACAGATACAGCAAGGTGGCAGAATACAAAAGCAACTTACAAAAATCATTAGCTTTTCTATACACCAATAATGAACAAACTGAGAAAGAATATATGGAAACAATTCCATTTGCAATAGCCTCAAAAAAAAATCAAATACCTAGGAGTAAACTTAACAAAGGATGAGAATGACCTCAACACAGAGAACTACAAACCCCTGAAGAAATAGATTGAGGAAGACTAAAGAAGGTTGAGAGATCTCCCATGCTCATGGATTTGTAGAGTCAACGTAGTAAAAATGGCTATACTATCAAAAGCAATCTACATGTTTAATGCAATTCCTATCAAAATCCCAATGACATTCATCACATAGATTGAAAAATCTACCCTAAAGTTCATTTGGAATCATAAGAAATCGCTAATAGCCAAGGCAATACTCAGCAAAAAGAGCAATGCTGGAGGTATTACAATGTCTGACTTCAAACTATATTACAAAGCAATAGCAACAAAAACATCATGGTACTAGCACAAAAAGAGACATGAAGACCAGTGGAACAGAATAGAGGACCTGGATATGAATCCACATAGCTATGCCTACCTTATTTTTATCAAAGATGCCAGAAAAATACAATGGAGAAAAGAAAGTCTCTTCAACAAATGTTGCTGGGAAAGGTGGTTATCCATCTGCAAGAAACTGAATCTAGATCCATGTTTATCACCCTGTACTAGTATCAATTCAAAATGGATCAAGGACCTTAATATCAGACCCAAAACACTGTAGTTGGTATAGGAAACAGCAGGAAACACTCTGGAAGTAATAGGTATAAGCAAGGACTTCCTTAGTAGAACCTCCACAGCTCAGCAACTAAGAGAAAGAATGGACAAATGGGACTTCATAAAACTAAAAAGCTTCTGCGCAACAAAAGAAAAGGTCTCCAAACTCAAGAGACTACCCACAGAGTGGGAGAAAATATTTGCTAGCTATCTATCAGATAATACAGAATTTTTGAGTTCCCAGA
Organism: Castor canadensis; assembly: GCF_047511655.1. NCBI lineage: Eukaryota > Metazoa > Chordata > Mammalia > Rodentia > Castoridae > Castor > Castor canadensis. Next base: position 13,000,147 of record NC_133389.1, read on the forward strand.
ATATACAGGCAACTCAAAAAACTAACTCTCCCAAAATCAGTTAATGAATAAAGAAATGAGCAACTAAACTAAACAGAACTTTCTCAAAAGAAGAAATTCAAATGGCCAAAAACACATGAAAAAAATGCTCACCAACCCTGGCCATAAAGGAAATGCAAATCAAAACCACACTAAGATTCCACCTTACCCCTGTTAGAATAGCCATCATCAAAAACACTACTAACAATAGGTGTTGGTGAGGATGTGGGGAAAAAGGAACCCTCATACATTGCTGGTGGGAATGCAAGCTTGCAACCACTCTGGAAAAAAATTTGAAGGCTTCTTAAAAATCTAAACATAGATCTTCCATTTGATCCAGCAATACCACTCTTGGGAATATACCCAAAAGACTCTGACACAGGTTACCCTAAAGGCACCTGCACACCCATGTTTATTGCAGTGCTATTCACAATAGCCAAGTGATGGAAACAGACAAGATGCCCCACTACTGATGAATGGATTAAGAAAATGTGGTATTTATACACAATGGAATTTTACTCAGTAATGAAGAAGAATGAAATCTTATCATTTGCAAGTAAATGGATGAAAATGGAGAACATCATTCTGAGTGAAGTTAGCCAGGATCAGAAGACCAAAAATTATATGTTCTCCCTCATATGTGGACTTCAGATCTAGGGCAAATTCAGCAATGTGGTTGGACTTGGGTCACACGCTAAGGGGAGAGCACACATGGGAGGTATGGGGATAGGTAAGAAACCCAAAACATGAAAGTGTCTGATGTCCCCACTGCAGAGGAACTAATACAGAAACCTTAAAGTGACAGAGGTCAATATGAGAAGGGGATCAGGAACTAGTGAAATGCAGTCAGAGATGAATCAACTTTGGTTGTAACACAATTGTACATGGAAGCAACACTAGGAATCTCTCTGTATAGCTATTCTTATTTCAACTAGCAAAACCGCTTTGTCTTTCTTATTATTGCTTATGTTTTCTCTTTAACAAAATTAGAGATAAGGGCAGAACAGATTCTGCCTGGAAGCGAGGTGGGTAGGGGGTAGAGGTAGGGCAGGGGGCAGGTGGTAGAAATAGCCCAAACAATGTACGCACATGTGAATAAATGAATAAAATAAATAAATAAATAAACAGAAAAGAAAATGAAATTTGAAAACCAATTGCACCTTTACTAGCACTAACAATGGTAAAATATTTAGGAAAAATATCAAGTAGGAAGTGAAATATTTGCATACTGAAAACTGCAAAACTTTCATGAAAGAAATTAAAGAAGTCATAAATAAATGGGGAAAATCCCATTTTCACAATAAACACTCAATAGTGTTAAGATGTTCATAGTATCCAAATATGGTCTACAGATTCAATAAAATCCTTATCAAAATTCTCATGAATTCTTTTGTAATATTAGAAAAAAATTCTTTTGGAGCCAGTTAGGCAAGACAGCTTTCACAAGGAAGAACAAAGCTACTGCCATTACCCATCCTGATGTTCAAAAATATTGTGAAGCTGCTGTAAGTAGAACAGTATGCTACCAGCATAAAAACAGACATATAGACTAATGGAACAGGACAGAGAATCCAGAAATAAATCTACACACATGGACTTAATTTATTTTCCACAAAGAAGCTGAGATACACAATAAGTAAAGAATGATTGTCCCAACAAATGGTATCAACAAAACTGGATATTTGTAGAAAAAGAAAAGAAAAGCAATTGTACCTTAACCTCACACCATGCACAAAAATCAGCTAAAATGGAATGAAGCCTTACATGTAAGACTTATAATTGTAAAGTATTCGGAGAAAGCTTCATGATACTGGTTTTGGTGATGACTTCATGGAGATAACAACAAATGCAAAGGCAACAAACGCATAAATAGACAAATAGACAAGTAAGAATCTATCTAACCAAAATGCTCTCCCCAGCAAAGGAAATATTAAAAAGAGTGAAAGGTAACTTATGGGAAGGGAGAAAATATTTGCAAACCATACAGCTGGTAAAGGGGTTAATTTACAAAAATATTATGAATATATACAGCCTAATAGCAAAAAAATCTATGAAAACACAACTCTAGAATGGGTTACTGCCTTGATAGGCATTGTTCCAATGAAGCCCCACAAATGTTCAACAGATTATACATAAAGTGAGATTAATGAGTATATTATTTATATATCTATATACATATCATGTATCTATCATCTATCCATTCATCTCTCTATATGTACATATGCATATAGATAGATATGTATCACTTTTCATCCAATGTGATATTATTCAAACTGAAAACATAAAGAAATTCAACAATATGCAACAATGTGGAAACATGGAACAACCTGGAGGACATTATGCTAAGCAAAGCCAGTCACAGAAGAGTCAATGCTATAGAATTACATTTATTGAGGTTTTTAAAATATATTCAAAATCAGGAAAAACATACAATGATGCTTGCCATGACTGGGGGGAAGAACACAGGGGGAGTTGCCAATTATCAGGTATAAAATTTCAGTTATTCAAGATAAATAGATAAGCACAGTAGCTCAAACCTATAATCCTGGCTACTCAGGAGGCAGAGACTGGGAGGATTGTGGTTCAAAGCCAGCCCAGAGGAAATGTTTTCAAGAACCCCATATTAACGAATGACTGGATGTGGTTGCATATATCTGTCATCCAAGTTTTCCAGGAAGCACAAATGCGAAGATCATAGTCTGGATATAAAGCAAGACACTATCTCAAAAATAACACCACCACAAGGGCTAGTGGAGTGGCAAGCCTGAGGAAATGCCCAGTACCACCAAAAAAAAAAAAAGTAGATAAATCTTGACACCTGCTTTATAATAATGTGCCTATAGATAACAATGCTATATTATAGATTTAAGAATCTGTTAAGACAGTCATTCCCATGTTAAACATTCTTTCCACAATAAAATGAATAATAAATGAGAATAGAAGAGTTACAACTCTAAAGTCAAATGAATAAATATTTTAAATGGTCTTTTATGGAAACAAAACAAACCAATCCCAAACATGCTCACAAAAGCCCTTGCCAGTATAATAGACCAATGAGATATTGGAAGAGATGTAGAAATAGAGGAGATGTTTATATTTTAGAAACATAGGTAACTTCAAATTTAATATTTGGGATTTCTGTTGTGGCCCCCATAAGATCAATTTCTTCTTATTGAGGGTACTGAAATATGTTCATGCTGAAGTTAATTTATTACCTAGGAGAAATTTTGTGTCTGCTGTTGAAGTGATATATCTTGAGAATCTCTTGTGGATAGACTACTGGTGAAAGAAAAGCATTAATATTTTGGTTCCTGGTACCTGACTAGGCAAAATATTGCCTTACATTTATTCCCAGAATTAGCATCCTAAGTCATTGAAGACCCAGTAGAGATGCTGACTATCTACACTATTGGAAATGCCTCAGTAGGGAGGAGTACATTAGGGAGGGCTTCACAACAAAATGATTGAGCTGTGCTCATTTTAGTATTATTTCAATAGGTGAGGGAATGCATTACAGTAGAGAGAAGAGGACATGTAACAAGCTTTCTAAATGTGAACTTGCAGTGCATATAAGTGTTGAAATCCTGAACATTTCAGAAAGGAATGTGTGTGGTAATGGTAGAAAATGAGGAAAATTTAAAGGTAAAACAAGAATATTAACCTTTATACTGAAGACAATGAAGGGCTCTTGAAGATATTTTAAATTGGTGGGTGATTTTGTCACTTTAGTGTTACAGGGGAAAATCATTTCACAATGCTAGTTCTGAATTACGGTCCCAGTTGTGGAATAGTCATAGCGGTGTTCAAACCCATTTGTAATTACTGTTCTCTTGGGTCATGAAAGTACATTTTTAATCTGATAATTCATGTTCATTTCCATCCTTGCTAATAGTTTAAGTGCACTTGCATTTTAATATGTGCTAGAAAGACATAGATGATTTAAGCAATGAAATGATTCCAAATAAGGCAAATAAAAGTATTGTGTAAATCTAAGGGGAAGTGCACAATTCATTAGTTGTAAGTTTACTCACAGACTTATAAAACAGACTTCAAGATTTGCATCTTACAAAAGTGATATTCTATGTCCACTAACTCCTTTTTGTTTTCCTACAGTCCCCGTTAGCCACCATTCTACTTTCTGTTTAACTGAATTTGAGTGCACTAGATATTTCACTTAAGGGAAAATCATACTTTTGTCTTTTTGTAATTTGTATAATCATATTAATTTTAATATATGGTGATTATAGTAGTATAAGAAATTCTGTTGTGTTTGATTTTAAGCTGTCCACCAAAACAGAATAGTTTAACTACAAATTAAAATAAATATCCTCAATAATTAATAATAGTATTTTTTGTTTGTTTTTGAGTTAAGGTCTCGCTGTGTAGCACAGATTGACCTCAAACTCCAATTCTCCTCCTTCAGCCTCACAAGTGCTAAGATTATGCCCTGTTGGCAATAGTATACATATTAGAAAAACTTAACTAACTACAGATCTTTGAGTATGAAGCTTTAAAACAATATAATGTAAAATATTTCAATGATATTTCTTCTCAAAATTTAGTGGCTTGATAATTAAATACTTTAGGTGATATTTTGTGCTCTGCACATATAGCACTGAGCCAAATAAATAATTCTTTGCTCTCATCAAGTTTGCATTATAGTTGAGCAAGGTAATAAGGGAGAGAGGGAGCTAAAAGGGAATTATAAGTGGTAAGAAGTCCTATATTGAGAGGGTGGTAAATCTGAGATATACTTTAAAAGAAGGACTCAGTCAAGAAAAAAATGGAGAAAGAACAGTACATTTTAGGGAGGACAAGAAGGTCCCAAACTGAATTGATCTGAGATACCTGGTAGTAATAAATTTATGTTATTAAAACATTTTTCATGTTACATTAAATGTATTCGTCTTCATTATAGGTGTAAATAATTTTCCACTAAATTGGTATTATAATGATGTCTCTTTACTATTTCATGCAAATAAAGTTCAAGAGTATTTCATTAGTTCATCTCATTTGACCTTATACTTACTACACTCAGCTTTACTGTGCTGCAATACAGTTGGAAAAATAACATAAGATGATATTGATAAAAATGGTGTTTGTAATGCAATTCTTTACTTAGAGATGAGTGCTAGTAATGATGATGATAATAATAGTTGTAGTGTTATAAAATTATATTTACAGGTTGAGGTCTAAATACAAGCATAGTTCAATCTAGCATCACAAGCTTTCAAAGCTGAAAGCAATCCTTGAGATGATTTAATCATACTTCTTACAAATAAATCATGATCAAGAAGATAGAGGAATGACTAGATTTACACAGTAATATGTTACAAGTGATACTGTGTCAAGCGATCAGACACAAAGGCAAAGGTATGCCATATCTGTGAATTAGGGAGCAGCTGCCCATTTACCTGTTTTACCTAGACAGGGAAATGATGATAAAAATGGAAATCGAGTCTCCTGTGCTTCCTGTCCTCCACATATATCTCTAGGGAGCTCAATGTGACTCTGTATCCAAGCACTTTCTGGGAATAGCTGGCAGATTTGTTATGCAGTTCAACACAGATACCAACCTCTGGGGAATGTGGCAGGCACATGAACGTGGATGCTGCTCTAATTGAATCCCTGGAGGATCCCAATTACTAGGAGGAGCCATGCTCCCTTCTTTTGGTCATTTGCATATGTAGAGAGATCAAAGGTACTTGTAAATGCAAATACCTGTTCAACAAATATTATCTGTTTTGGGGGGAGGTCTCATAATCCCTTCAGGTAATATCCCAAGAATGAAGCTGTGAAAAGTACAGTGATTCTTCTAATATGTATATTACTGAAGTCTCAAGAACAACTTATCTCGCTGTGTATCCTGAATGCAATTCTGTGCAAATAGGACTCAATATAGGTCTTCTGGATATTGGGCTATTTTGGTGGTGTAAGTCAGGAAAAAGAAAGTAAGAAGACAAAGTTGTTTAAAGGAGAAAGCTTTATTGCAGACACAATTCCAAAAAACTATGAGTATTCAGGAAAATACTTAGTCCCTTTGTTAAAACAAAAACTTTAATTTTATTTTTGTATTTCTTTTAGTCTCAAGAGTTGTTTGGAACTATATATTTCAATTTCTAGGCAGAATATTTTTGCTGGTTTTTATTGATATCTAACTTTTTTCCAATCTAGTTGTAAATTCTTTCTATTATATCTGGTGCAAAAGTAGTGAAGTTTTCTTCGTAGTCTAATGTGTACAAATTTTTTAGAGTTCCTTTTAACACAAAATATATTTACAATTTGATTAAATCTCTCAAGGATTATTAATTATGAAATTTAAATCTATATGAACTCTTTTAACTTCAATGGAGAGTAGAGGAGAATTGAGATGCTAGTCTTTGTATTTTTATTTATTTCTCCTTTCATGAATATTTTCTTTTATAAAAATCTATTGCTGTGCAATTTCAAATAAATATTTATAGCTCATACCTTTACTTGGAATTGTATGCATTAGTATTAAAGGTGTTCTTTATTCTTTTTCCAAACTTTCATTTAATTCCTAACTATTCTTTTCTATGTGTTTGACTAGTATGTCATCGTCTCTTCTTTCTTTAAAGGAACATTCTGATCCCCTCATTGGCCTCAGACAAGCTTCTTATATTCTTGCTTATTTGTCATTATGCTTTATAATCAAACAGTTATTGTTATTATTCCCATTGACTGATGAGTATTCACCAGTGTTTTATTATGGGTACATGTATTAGTTACTTTGCAAGTCTGTCACCAAAATACCCAAGAGAACAACTTAGGGGAAGAAAGATTATTTAATTCTTGGTGTCAGAGGGTTCTATCCATGGTCACTTGGCCCCATGTCTTGGGCAGAAAATCATGGTGGCTGGAGCATGTGGCATAAGAGTTCTTCACCTCATTATGTGCAGGAAGCAGAGAAAGGGGAATAAAGAAATTGACCAGTGGACAATATAGTCCCCAAGAAAATTCCTTGGGGACTTATTTTCTCCAACTAATTATCTCTCAATAATGCCATCATTTTACACATCAATCAAGGATTAATCCATTCATTAGGTCAGAGCTCTCAGAATCTAATCTTCTCTGGAACACCCTCACAGACACATCCAGAGGTTTGTCTTATTAATGTCCTACGCTTTTCTTAACAGTCAGTATTAACCACCACAATATATACATGTATACACATATATATTTGCGTAAATATGTATATATATAATTCCATGTGTATTATATATATATGGGGTGTGTGTATGTGTGTGTATGTGTGTGTGTATGTGTGTGTATGCTCTATAAACAAAAATTGGTAGTCTCCCTGGATAAAAATAAATGGAAATCAGCACTTATAACTAAAGTAGAATGCAGGTCTCAGAGAGTCTTAGCCAGGAATAACTCCTAATATTCTTAAAGAAAAAAAGATGTTTTAGCCTCTGTAACTACTTGACTTGTAAGTGAGTAGAAACCAATATGGATAATGAATTTTGAGAATATTTTCTCAAAAGCTCTCAATCCAGTCTTAGTTTTTCCTTTTTAATAAACAGACATAACAGACTCTGATAAGAGAACAAATGATGAAATTTAAATAGATGATACAGAAGTTTAAGAAACACAAGAAGAGAAAATGAAACGGGAAGCAAAATTAGAGTTTGAGCCAATGTACCCCAAATTTTTGGCATTTTGTAATCTCTTTTTTATCACTGGGGAATTTTATACATAAAAAAATCAAGAAGTAAGGTCTATATTGTATATATTAATAATGACATCTGCAGTTAGAAATCAAAAGTTAATTTTGTCAAAAAACTTCAACGTGTCATTCAAATTACAGAAATGGCAAATGCTGCTCCATGCTTCCTTGCAATTGCCTAAAGAATCTGTGAAGAAAGAGGAAGCAAAATGTACCCGGCAGTCTGCTAAACATAAACAGAAATACATTAAAGCTAGTTACAAGAAAAGTAGACAGAAGAAATGAAGCAGAAATGACTTAGTACTGGAAAGAAGGAGCAAATGCTTTACTGAAGATATTGCTCAGAGGAGGAGAATATTTCATCTAAAGAGACGAGCAGCATGTAAGAAAGAGTCAGAGATTCACCTTCAAGTACTGGAACAAAGAGAAAACAAACTGATAAATATTTTCTTTTTTATTAACATATATTAATCTTATAAATTAATGTGTTTCATTATGACATTTTCATTAATGCTTATACTATATTTTGTTTATATTTATTCCATATATTACCCTATCTTATTCCCCCATTTTCCATTCCACATTCCCAATAGTCCCCCTTTTACTTATTGTCCTGAAATGTACACATGTGTAATTTGATCACAATGCAGAGAGAGAAGAAAAAGTGTGTAAGTTTTACATGCAAGGACACTGTAAGCAGAGGCAAAAACTGGATCTCTATGAAGAATATCTTCAGAAGTTTTTATCATACAAAACCAAAATATTATTTGCAAACTCCAGTGACTGCTAAAACACAAGAGCTGTTGGCCAAGGTTTTAGATATGGAAAAGAAGTCATGTAAACAAAATAGACACAAAATCTTTGATACAGATGAAGAGTGCTTATACCTATCTCTGTCCAAGACTATTGCAAACTGGTGATTTGGAGAAGTTTACAAGACTCTTCACTGAAAGCACTCTCTGATGTCATTTTGAGTCAGCGCAGTTTCTTTAACAGATGACAAGAGTGGAGGAATCCAGAGCACAAGTGATTGGGTCAGGCTTCACTGAGGTTCTTCATTTCAGTACAAGCACCAAGAGCAGCTATGCTGGCTGGGTTACGTGTTGTGGTAGTAAAACGTAAAATCTCTTCTGATTGACTGAGTCTGGTCAATAAAATAGGAAGAAAAATTAGTCTGAATGAGGTCAAGCAGTATAGGAGGCTTGAGGATAGAAATCTAATGGAAAGACATTGGAAAAATGCAGTTGTTCTCATTTTGCATGGTAGTTCTGTTCAGAAACATTTATAGAACTAACGCAAGCCCTAGGATTACTTTCATTTTTCCAATTCCCTTCCAAGAAGAATTTTTATTTCTTTACCTCATATTTCCAAGTTCCCTAAAAACTGAGGATCATTAAATACAGTTTAACAGCTTGAGGATCTATGGGTCCTGTGGAAGAACTGAAGCCAAACTGTAGGCCCTGAGGGAGCGGCTAATGTGTACAACTTGATCCTGGGAAAAATCCCAAAGGCTCCATAACAAAGTGCAGGGGGTTTTGCCAGGTGGCTGCTCTCCACACCTCTGGAGATCACCTTTGTGCCTCCTGACTTGCTCAGGAAAAGAAGGGTCCTGACCAGGGAATCCCAAAAGCTGGACAAATCCTTTCTGATATCCTGGCCTAGAAACCCATCATTGTCTTTTAACAAGATTTAAAAAATGTATTGAATCTAAGCTTTTGGAAGCTAGTTTATTGTTGTTTTCCAGTGTGTTGTTTTGATGTTTTGAAAAATGTCTTGAGAGTTTTGACCCAAATTAGACATCCTAGTTTCCCATAGCATTTATCACAAATGATGTGGAAAGCACATACACAATGTAAACAAATAAACAGGCAAGATCCAACAACACAGATGAAATTGTGTAACAGACATTATAATTTGAAAGATCTATCTCAGGGGTTTACATTAAAATTGTTTTAAGAAATTGGAGCAACATACAGACACAGACACACCCCCACACACCCCAGACAGACACACACATACAAACGAACATTTCAAGCACAGAGTTAGTCAGTATGTCACTATGATTTCTGGTAGAGGTATTGTATCCAATATTTGTTTTGGAAAGAACTTTTTTGTTTCTGTTTTTGTTTCTGTTTGTTTGGTTCTTATAACAACGCCCTGGTCTCAAAATGCTAGGAAAATTATCTCCTCCATTTTGCTAAAAAACAAATTGATCTACTTGGCTTCTATATCAGTGCTTGAATCAAGGACAGTTTGGTAAAAAAAAAAAAAGAAAAGAAAAGGAAAGGGGGGAAAAAAAAGAAAGTGCCTTAAAGAAATAGGAGAGAAATGAATACAAAGCAAATATGAGCTTTTGCAAACATATAAAAAATAACCAAAGTTCATGAAGCAGAGTGCTCTGTATGTCACATACAGTTATGTAGAACCAAATGAGCCAATTCACAAAATAGAAATGCAACATGCTATCATGTAGACCATGTCTGATTTCCTTCAGTACCTAATATGTTGAATTTGTAGAAAAAACATATTCTCAGCACGTTTAAAAAACAGCTTTTAAAGTTGTTTTTTGTGTGTGTATTTTATCAAACTAAGAGCCGTGTGCTTATATGAAAATGGATGAGAAGTATGTTTAAGTCTTCCATTTTAAAACGGGTTAAATACATGAATATTGAAGAAATTTCTAAAAACACCAGGTGACAATTAGCTTATAGAAAAGTAGACATCTCTCTCCAGGTGGCCTGGCTTGTTCTTGACTCAGTACTAGACCTTATTTGCTAAAGTGTGGTTAAACACTGGAGAATTCCAATGTGTTGCTGATCAACAGAGAGCAAAGGAGCAACACAGAGAGATAAGACGGTTATAAAAACAACTCCGATCTCTACACATTGTTCAAATCTATAAATGTATCTGTTTTCATATAAACTAAGTTGATTACCTGATGTGTAGTGGAAAGGGTCCCAAAGTCTCATATTTATCTTCTTGGAAATGTTATGTTCCCCTTTTAAAGGGGTCATGCAAATGCAAGGATCACATACAGCTCAATTTCAATTTGTGGAATGTGAATCACAAAATGCCATTGTGATTATTGCCAAACACTGCAGCTCCGTATGTTAAAATCAGTTCTATTAAATTAAGGTTGCAGCATTTGTAATGATGATTCTTGCCAGGGCCATTTTCTCTGGCTGGCTGTTGGTAGAGAGTGGAACATGCTTATTGTTGTTCACAGAAGATAAACACAATTCATAGAAAATCGAAGCCTTACCAATAACTATGTCAGTCATTTAAATTATGCCATATTTAGTTTGTTTCCCAACAGTTTAATATCAACCTTTTCTCAAAAATAGTATCAGGAAATAATTAAGCTCTAAATTCCTAGACAGCAATAATTATGGGTATTGGATTAACTTCTCTCCTGTGGAGAGCTTGGAACTTACCTCACTCCAGACTAAGTTAATTTGCCAAACTTTTGAAGTTTAGAGAAATAAATCTCTTAGCTACTGATTAAGAAACAATGGCTTCATATAGATTTGATTTGACCATTTGTGAATGCTTCTTAGCAAAATAAACCACAAAGAGATAGCCATTCACACTTTCCCAAAACATAGCTACGAGAAAGGAAGAAAATCATTTATGATCCATTTGGGAAATTAATAAGTTGGAAAATATGTACAAATTGACCTCAAAAGGCTTAAAATTTAATTAATTATATAAACACAATATAGAAATATTTTTCATTCAGTCAGTCTTTCCATAAAAAGTACATATGCCTACTACGAACTAGGAATTACATTCCAGTTTAAGAATTTGAAGACTACTAAATCTTGTCTTCTCCTAAAGAATTAATGATTGCTTTGGAGATAGCAATAAAAGAATTATTAAGCCTTACTTATGTGATTTAAGTGAGAGCGCACTAAAGTGTTATGTGGTTTTTTGAGATACTGCAAATAATATTGCAAGCAATGTTAAATTGGGCTACATGTAATTACAGACATTTGATGGTTTTTGATATATAGAACGTGATTGTATGTAGCATTCTAGTATTTTTAATTCTCAGTGTTGAAGTTGACCTTGATCTTGCCAAATGATGTATGGTTACATAAGTTTCTATAGTGACCTGAATAATATGACATGGCTTAAATAAGGTAGGAGGATTTTTTCTCTTGTTTAAGCTGATTTTGTATGCAAGTGATCCGAGGTTGGTCTGGGGTTCTGGTCTGTTATTTTAGAATTATTGCTCAGGTCTTAGTATAGAAAAAGATTGGAAAGTAAAAGAGTAGGAAAATAAAAGAATCAGCACAAGTGACTATTTTTTCGTGTGGGATAATGAACTAATTTCCCAAAACCTTTGCCTTTTATCAACTAAAGAATAAAGTAATAAAAATATGAAAGTTGCAATACTTCTAATATAATCAATTTGTTCCTTAATTGAATTTTAAAAAGTGCTGTTTTAATTCTAAGCAAGATTAACCCAAAAGAGTACGTACTTTGGGGTGCCTATAGATACAGAATTGCTGTCTAATTTACTTTTTAATAAAGGCCAGAAGATTGCAATTAGTTGGTAGATTTAAATATGTATATACATACAATTAAGCTCACAAAAATGATCTCAAAATTGAAAATATCAAAGACATTCTTTTCTTGCAAGAAATATTGCTGTTTTAAAGCTGCATTTATTCTTTAAATAAATGATATGTTTTAAAATACAACAAAAATCTTATTTTGCAAAATAATTCTTTTGGAAGTCAACATTTTAATTAACTCCTCCTTCTCTCTAGCTGAGGCAAGAAAGAAAGAGTTTTAGGAGGAATGATCTAAAAGTTGAAGTTATGTTGCTGATAGCTGTTTGGACATTTGGCTTTGTTGTTGTATCTAAAAGCCAATAGAGTGGTTCATAAAACTGATTGCAGAGCACATTTTAGAACTAATAAAACAAATTGACTATTGATGATGTGCACAGGGCAAATCCAATTACATCTCTCAAAGCTTTATATTGCTCTATTTCTTCTTTAATGTTTTCATTTTATTTATTTCAATTTAAAGTTTGGGTAACAAGCTCAAAGATGCAATGTGGGTATACACAGAGTGTCTTGGGTTTTAGAACCTGCAGTCACAAGTGAAATTGTGGGTCTGTTCTTTTTAGTTTTCTTTCTGTAGACACATCATTCAAACTTCCTGAATTTAAATTTCATGGAATTAAATTTATAGCCTTCTTTGAGGTTTGCATAAATTGTATATGTATAAATGCTTTTTAAAACTCTCTTATGTACTAAAAGTAAATGATTTAGCATCATTTAAATAAAAATACAATGTATGTATCCTGTCAAGGACCAATAAAAACACAGATTGCACACAAGTCTACAATACACATACTTAGAGACTGCTTCTAATTTTAGACATTCCCATCTTACTCAGCATGTTATTTTCTAATGACATTTTGGATGAAAAGGGTGGATTTTCTTATCATACCTTTCCCAGAATTCCGGCACAATTCCCACATGATCATAAAGACAATATTTTATCTTCATTATACCTAGGCTACCTGCTGCGAGGATAACAAATGCTGCAATGATGACAAGCCTTCCTCTTGAAAATGAGAAATATAATTAGCAGATACACACAAAAAATATTTAACGACAGCCCCCTTCTGAATATCTACACCTGCCAGTCACCATAATAATGAGATTTGTCTGCCACTTGAACATTGATCAAATGTCTCTGTTGCTTAAGCAAAATGTGCTTCAGTTGTCCTCATAGACCTGGCACAACCTTACAGCTGGGATCAGGGATACTGTAAAATATTCAGCATTTGCTGCTTCACCAAGCAACATTTTGTTTTATTTAATTCCATAGCCTTATTTGCATCTTCTTGTTTTTCTTATGCTAGGGACTAATCATTCATGAAAATAATAATTACAAAACTCATTTAAAAGCTTGGGAGAAAATAAGACTTCTTTTGATGGGCATTACTACCGAAAAAAAGGAAAAAAAAACTTCAGGTTTAAGGAAATTTCAAAGCTAGATGTTATAAAATTGGCATAGCCTCAATTTTTTCTCCAATAATATTAGAGATGATGCTTATCACATATAAAGTGAAAGGTCAAAAGAAGACACTGTAAGTAGCCATCTACAGTGTAGTATGTTTGCTTGTAGGAAAACGAAATAATTCACTGATAAGAAAAGTTCAAATATAAAGAACATAGTTATATAACATCAAAGTATTACAATTGTAAAGAGTTTTAGAGATCATTTTGCCAAATGGGATTCATTTGTGGGTGTAAATCTGGCATCCCAAAGGGATAATCATTCAGCATGCATTTTAAGTTCTCACCTCCAAATGAAGAAATGAGCTTTTTTTTCATGAATTTAATTTTTAGAAAATACCTTCCTACAATGAGCTTAAATGGACTTTGCTACAATTTCCACTCTGTAGTCCAAAAACTCCATATGGGGAGTCATAAACTAAATTTAGCATCCTTTTGTACATGGGGACAGCTATCATGCACATAAGCTTATTTTTCATTTACAAATAACATTTTTAAACTGTCATTTGAAAATAATTTTCTAGCTTAATTCTCACAAAATTTCTCTGAGGTGAGCATTGTTCTCCTTACTCTACAAGTGTAGACTCTCAAACCAAGTGTATGGTCTTTCTCAAAAAATAATATAGCATTTGCCGAACTCCTTAACCATTGTCTTTTCTAAAACTTCACAAGAATTTATGTACCTATTAATATCAATATCTTTATAATCTAATTGACAGCTGAGTCACAGAGTCACTAAGAAACTTCCCCAATATCACAGAGTTAGACATCAGCAGAGTTATTGACATCTAATTAACTGGGGAACTTTCATAAAGCATTGCACATGTACTATCTTTGACTAAATGCTGTATTAGAAGTTACAGGCATAAGAATCAACAAAACATGGTTTCTGCAATTAAGCTACTTTAGCATGAAAGGTAAACAGTATGTATATACAAAATGTAATGATCAAAAATCGTATGTTCTCCCTCATATGTGGACATTAGATCAAGGGCAAACACAAGGGGATTCGACTTTAAGCACATGACAAAAGCGAGAGCACACAAGGGAGGGGTGAGGATAGGTAAGACACCAAAAAATTAGCTAGCATTTGTTGCCCTTAACGCAGAGAAACTAAAGCAGATACTTAAGAGCAACTGAGGCCAATAGGAGAAGGGGACCAGGAACTAGAGAAAAGGTTAGATCAAAAAGAGTTAACCTAGAAGGTAACACCCACGCACAGGAAATCAATGTGAGTCAACTCCCTGTATAGCTATCCTTATCTCAACCAGCAAAACCCTTGTTCCTTCCTATTATTGCTTATACTCTCTCTTCAACAAAATTAGAGATAAGGGCAAAATAGTTTCTGCTGGGTATTGAGGGGGTGGGGGGAGAGGGAGGGGACGGAGTGGGTGGTAAGGGGGGGGTGGGGGCAGGGGAGAGAAATGACCCAAGCCTTGTATGCACATATGAATAATAAAAGAAAAAAAAATGTAATGAAATTTTTCAGGAACCATAATAGGTTAATGATCATCTTAGGTATGTGGATTACACAAGCTTTCACTTTTCTAATGTGGACCAAACGAAGCTTTAGTGACATCTTTAACTTCTGCTTTTGAAGTACAAGTTGGTATTATCTTCCTAGGCAGTAAATTGAGAAGTATAGAATTATCTGCAAAAACTGAGGAATTATGAAACTAAGGACATAAGTGTGAAATTGCAAATACTTCTATGATGCATCCTATGGTTTGAACCTAAGTAGAGAAAGACAGTGAGCTGTTTAAAACTTAGACCAGTAAGGAGAAGGTACATCATAAGGTCATCTCTACCAGAGCCAAGGTTTAGAAGTCATTCTGTTGAAAATCATTAAAAAGTTTTGAGTAAAACAATTTGATTCATTGAATCTCATTTGCTCATAAGTATAAGAGCTCAATTTACGTCAAGGGTTAGTCAATCAGCAAAGAAAAAAAATATCATAAAACCTTGCGCTCATGCAGCTAAGATATGAACCGAATTTTAGTAGGATAGTTTTGGAAATAATATGAAATACAAGATCATAAGTATGATCATGGGTTGATTGTAGCCTATTGAAATTCTTTTAATAATAAATATGGGCTTGAAATTAAGAACTATTTCTGGAGACAAAGAAAAGGTGATGTGTTAAAATTTACAGGATTAGAGACGATAGGGATTTCAGGCTAAGAAAATGTAGATGCCTCTAATGTAGACCTAGTCTAGACATAGATCTGTCCATACTCAATTTATAGTTCTAACTTGACTTAAGAAGCATATTGAATGGCATGCAACTCATATTGAATTCCATCAGACAAAGTCTCTTGGGATATAGGAGATGTTTTCTTTCTACATATAGATATTGAGACATTAATCCACAGCAGTTGATACATATTGCTTCCACAGCTACAAAAAGCCACAGTTCACCAAGAAAAGAGAATGAGCTACTGAGTTAAACTGAGATTCTAATCCTGGTCTAGCATTTTTGACAAACTTGGAATTTTGCCAAACTGATGAGGTGCTTTGTTCTCATTTTCGTAACTAGGTAAATAATAACAAACTTACTGAGTTTGTGAGGTGAGGGGAATCTACAGAGTCCTAAGAGGACTGTGGGAGATGACTAAGGTAAAAGTGTGCAGAAAAGGGAGGTGGAAGAAGCCTTTTTATTTTTACCCACTTCATTTGTATTGTCCACACACAGTCTTTCCAGAAATCCTATTTGTCACATGTTTTTCCATATTCCACTTAGTTTAGTCTTTCACCCTGCTCTTTAAGCCTGAATCTGTAAGCCCAGATGCAAACTACTGTCATTTTTCCTTCACTTCTTTCTTAATGTAAATGATCAATTCTCAATTCTTCTTTATCCTCATTCAGTTCTGCTTGCTTCATAGAAGGCTGTTTCATGTGCTACTCCATTTATTTGTTTCTCTACACAAACTTTTATATTTCTAATATCTTTAATATAAAACTCAACTTTCAATTTTTCCTCTTTCTTTTGTTTGTCTTGCTCAGTCCCTCAACAAGGGATAAAAACAAAACAATGATAACAACAAAAGATATCTTCTCTTGTGCTTTAAAATGGATCTTTTCTTAGTGGTATTTGACCTTTTAACTCTTTGCCTCCTCGAAAATACCAATGTTCTTTTCATTTGCTCTCTCTTTTCCCAGAAATCATTTTCCTCAGACTACAAAAAATGTGGCATTCCATGTTTTAAAGACTCATTTAAAGAGGGATCAAGTTGGTCTCTCTCTTATCCCTTTTTTACCAAATTTATTTAACTCTGAGGCACCCACTTCCTGCCTTTGTACTACTCAGTGTCTTTCTCTCATTTCTTACATTCCTCCCCTTGAACTATCCACAAACTAGACCAATTACTCTATTGGACTGTACATTATTTTTATATTTTATATGACATACCTGAAATATGTTCTGTATCACTTCTTTAACCAATTTAATAATGACATCATTTAAAGCATCCTTCAAAATTCCCCTTAGTTAATCATTATTGATAATTTTGCAGTAATTTATTTAAATTCCATTTGTATAAGAATTTTTATCTATTTATCTATCAATGCATACATATATATCTATGTATATATATGTATATGTACATATTTGTGAAACAGAAATATGCACTGTAATTTAGTATATAACCTATATTTTATTTCTAACTATTAATGGATACTTTCCCAGATACCAGAAAACACTTATCTTTCTTTCTAAATAAAAAGTAAATTCCAAGATCATATTACCATTATACATATTTAAATCAGTATCACTGAAAAGAAGAGCACTTTCCTTATATTATTTTAATCATTATCAATATTTTACTGAAAACTAATACTGATACTTACATATCACCTAGCATCTGGTTGAAATCAAATATGCTCATGCCTCAAAAATAGTTTAGTGATTGTGTGTTTCAAACATGATCTACAATTTGAATTTGTTGTGTCTCTTAGAATATTTTTCTCTTTTAACCTCAATTAAGTTTATTTTTATCTTCCTTATTTCTATACAATTAACTTTTTTCAAGAAAAAGTTTCCATTGTAGAATAGTCTGTACTCAAGATCCATCTTCCAAATTCATGTAGCTGCTGGCAAAAAACAGTTTTCAGTTGAGGACCACTTTTTCTTTCTGGTTGTTGTCTGGAAGCTAACTTCAGATCCCAGGGGTTGACTTCAGTCCCTTGCCATTTGAGATTTCTGAAAGAACTGTATACTTCCTCAGAACCAATAAAAGAGCAAGGTACCCCAGTGAGGTGGGCATGTTATTCTTAAAATAATGACATATATGTAATCACAGACATCCTGTCACCTTTGCTGTACTCCGTTAGTTAAAACCAAGTCACAAGTCCCACCCACCCCTGGTGCAGGGATGTCACACAGGGAATGAATCATGGATCAAAATCCCAATGATGTTCATTACAGAGATTAAAAAATCTACCTTAAAGTTCATTTTGAATCACAAGAGACCATGAATAGACAAGACAATACTCAACAAAAAGAGCAATGCTGGAGGTATCACAATACCTGACTTTAAACTGTATTACAAAGCAATAGCAATAAAAACGACATGGTACTGGCACAAAAACAGACATGAAGACCAGTGGAACAGAATAGAGGATGTGGAGATGAATCCACACAGCTATGCCCACTTTATATTTGACAGAGGTGCTAAAAACATACAATGGAGAAAAGACAGCCTTTTCAACAAATGTTGTTGGGAAAAGTGGTTATCCATCTTCAAAAAACTGAAACTAGATCCATGTTCATCCCCTGTACTAATATCAACTCAAAATGGACCAAGGATCTTAATATCAGACCCAAAACTCTGAAGTTGGTACAGGAAGGAGCAGGAAACACTCTGGAAGTAATAGGTATAGGCAAGGACTTCCTCAATAGAACCTCAGCAGCCCAGCAACTAAGAGAAACCACGGACAAATGGGACTTCATAAAACTAAAAATCTCCTGCACAACAAAAGAAATGGTCTCTAAACTGAGAGACCACCCACAAGGTGGGAGAAGATATTTGCCAGTTATACATCAGACTAAGGACTGATAACCAGAATATACAAGGAACTCAAAAAACTAAATCTCCCAAAATCAATGGACCCATAAAGAACTGGGCAACTGAACTAAACAGAACTTTCTCAAAAGAAGAAATTCAAATGGCAAAATAACACATGATAAAATGCTCCCCATCTCTAGCCATAAAAGAAATGCAAATCAAAACCAGACTAAAATTCCACCTCACCCCTGTTAGAATTGCCATCATCAAAAACACCACTAACAACCGGTGTTGGCAAGGATGTGAGGATAAAGGAACCCTAATCCACTGCAAACTAGTGCAACCACTCTGGAAAAAAATATGTAGGCATCTTAAAAATCTAAACATAGATCTGCCATATGATCCAGCAATACCACTCTTGGGGATATACCCAAAAGACTGTGACACAGGCTACTCCAGAGTCACCTGTACACCCATGTTTATTGCAGTGCTATTCACAACAGCCAAGTTATAGAAACAGCCAAGATGCCCCACTACTGACGAATGGATTAAGAAAATGTGGTATTTATACACAATGGAATTTTACTCAGTAATGAAGAAGAATGAAATCTTATCATTTGCAAGTAAATGGATGGAACTGGAGAACATCATTCTGAGTGAGGTTAGCCAGGCTCAGAAGACCAAAAATTGTATATTCTCCCTCATATGTGGACTTTAGATCTAGGGCAAATACAGCAGTGTGGTTGGACTTGGGTCACATGATAAGGGGAGAGCACACACGAGATGTATGGAGATAAGTAAGAAACCCAAAACATGGAAGAGTTTGATGTCCCCACTGCAGAGGAACTAATACAGAAACCTTAAAGTGACAGAGGTCAATATAGGAAGGTGATCAGGAGCCAGTGTAAAGATCAGTTAGAGATAAGTCTACTTGAGATTTAACACATTTGTACATGGAAGCAATGCTAGGAATCTCCCTGTATAGCTATCTTTATCTCAACAAGCAAAAAACATTTTGTCTTTCTTATTATTGCTTATACTTTCTCTTCAACAAAATAAGAAAATTAAAGATAAGGGCAGAACAGATTCTGCCTGGAAGCAAAGTGGGGGTAGGGGAAGAGGGAGGGGATGGAGACAAAGGGGAGAAATGGTCCAAACAATGTATGCACATATGAATAAACAAACAACAAAAACAAAACAAGTCACAAGTCCCATCCACCCTCAGGACGGGAAGTCACACAGAGTATGAATCATGGATCGTGATGCTAACTTCATAATGTCTGCTACAGTTAACTCTCATGCAAGATAAAGAGCAAGAACAGTATTGAAGCTACCATGAATGTATTTATTTATTTTCACATTTCCATAAACTTGTCTTGACTTTCACTGTCACTTGTGTGATTTCAACCATTGCCTACTTCATGTAATTCAATATATTACGACTCAAATTCTCTCCCAAAATTAGGGCAGCTTTTCACATTGCCTCTTATTCATCACTGGGTGGATGTCCAACCAAGGTCTGAATCATTTTCAGTTTTGCTGCTATGTGTGCTTGTGCCTCTCTTGAAATTCCCACCTTGTTCTTTCAGCCATCATCACTGATGATCTAGAATAATTATTTCTTCTTCCTTACTGTATGATGACATTTAGACTTTAAATTTTGCACATTCTTCTGCCTTTTCTGTCCAGTTTTTGTCACTTATTTTTCTGTTTTGCTGAACCACATCTTCATTTTGTCTAAAACCACCTGAAAGTATGTCTACCAGTTTCTCTTACCTCCCCTCTATTGTCACTGTCTTTAAATTTAATTTCCTCAGTTGTGGGGATTAATAACCCTAATGCACTCATACAGTCATTTTATCCTGGTCAAGACCAGTTAATGCATTCCTACTGCCTGCAGGGTATTGGTCATATCTTTGGTTTCATTTAATAGGCTTTCAAAATCCTTTCCTATCCCTGCTTTTCAGATTTATCTTTTATTACTTCATTCTCACTCTTACATGGAGCAATGTTACATAATGGATTACTTTTTATTCTGCAAAGGTATACCATGTTCTCCATTTTTCTGCCTTTGCTCTTGTAACATTATCTTCAGATGCCCTTAACCAGGAAAGACCTTTCTCTCCTCTGAAATTTGATAACATTTGTACTACACTTATATAGCACTTTTTGACTTATATTCTCCTTTTGTACCTTTTTTCCCTTTCCTTTCTTGAGGAGAAATATTTTAGCATTAAGCATGACTCCTAGTACAATGTTCTGACTTAGTATCTACCAGATATCTACTTACTGAATTAATAGTATATAGATTAAATTGATGAGTGTCCTGTTTAATGACAAAAACAAACTCGCTACAAATTTATTGAACAGATATTACATTCAAAATGCAAGAAAACAACTGTAGATATTACATTGTATTTATTCTTGTGCCTTTGTTCTTACATATTAACATATTTGGATTAACCAACCCCCAAAAAATATCAATGCTTCAATCACTGGAGTGTTGACAGTGATTTCCCTACTTTTCTTTGGAACAGTTTCCATAAACAATAAAAATGACACTTTCCCTAGATGCTTAGGAACTGTGCAGGCCAAACAGGTGTATAAATGTAAAACAGATTATAAACACTTTTATAAGAGAGAATTCAGCTCATCTGCCATTCTAACTTCTAATTTAAAGTATTGGTTCTTGATAACAAAATGAAACATTAAAATGTTCTTTCCTCAGGGGTTAGCAGTTTAAATTGTGTCATGAGGAAGAGTGAACAAAAACAAACAATGCTTCCTTCCTGCCACAGAGCTGTGAGAAGGAACCCCAAGCTGGTGCACCTTAATAATGTAACAAGCAGTGAAATGTCCTCATACGGAAACTTTATGTCATTTACTGCCTTATAAAACCATAAGTGCCCTCTTAAAGTTAGTATATTCTGATACTTTGCTATCTACAGATCTCATGCTGAAATCCACAGTAGTTAGGCATTAAAAATTGAGAGCAGAATGCAGTTCCCTGAACTTGGATAATTGGAACGTAGTGAAACATCTCAAATATGGGTATAATAACAAGTTGGCTGCTGGCAAATCATGAGTAATCTGGGGGCTGCATTTAAATTTTTAACTGACCCTTTGGCAGACAGAGCCATGAAGTACAACCTTCCAAGAAATAAGAGCTTTGTTTTGCCAGTCTAGTGATTGTTGACAGACTATCAGCAATCTATTACCAGTACTTAAAAAAATGAAACAAAATTTAACCTAAGGGCTTCATACAGACTCTTCACAGTAATTGCAATTCTTAGGGTGCTTATGCACAGGCATCAACCATCATTATCAAAATTTCCCATAAACTACAGTAAAACATTACAGACATAGTCTATGGACTTGATTGGAACAAGTGATGCTTTCCTGAGCTTATCGTTTTTGCCTTTGTATTAAGGGACAATTTCTAAAAAAAACTATGAACAAATAACTACATTTTAAAATCAGAGATGGTTCTACTGCACTACCCAAATAACTCCCTTGTTTTCTGACTAATGTATGAATGTCCTCTTGTTAGAGGTGTTCCTTTAATGTTGATTGTATTTACATGACAGCAACCCTGGGACAGCTGTATTTATCCAGGAGAGGAGTATGCATGGCTTAAAACATAAGGGTACTAGAACAACTGCATGACAGAACAAGGGAGTTGCTTAAGATACTTAACCAATACATAATTTTAGTAAGATAAATACTGAATAATAGTGCTAAGTGAATCAAAAGTGACCTCAGCAAGCAAAGGCCCAGAAATTCTATGCAGTGCTTTGGTTTGAGCAAGCATGGTCCTACAGAAAGAGGTTATTGCCAGGCATGGTAGTACCTGCTATAATCCCAGCACTCAGGAAGCTGACCAACAGGATCATGAATATGAGTCCAGCCTAGGCTGCATAGAGAGACTGTCTCAAAAAACCAAAGTAGGGTACAGCAAAGAAACAAAGAAAAACAAATTATTTTATGTATGTGTGACCTAGTTAACCTGTGAACCTAAACAAGGCCACACTGTGCACCACACTACTCCAAATACAATTGCATTATGCAACAATCATAGAGAAAAAAGCAAATATAAATTAAGTATTTTTTGTGCCTGGACTGGTTTTTATAAGTTTGACATTTCTTCTTGAAAGTTTGAAAACAAAACAAAACAGAAAAGCTTTTCATCTAGAACATTTAAAGTACATTCCTATCCAGAATTATCTTTCTAGGTTCCTTCAGTGAGCCAATTTTTTCATTCTTTAAGCAAATGATATATTCAGAAATGTTGTTTCAGAATCTCAACAGTTAATAAAATAGCACATTCTATCTAAACTTAAGGAACATTGAAATATACCATATGCTGGGGAAAAAAATGGGAGCAGGCAACACTCTAAATAGGTAATTACAAATTCGTTAAAGTTCCTGTATATTTGTGTACTATTTTTCAGTGCCTCCAAAAAGGAATGGCACTAAATTTATCAATAAATAATTTCATTTCTTACCCATGAATCTGATATGTTGTTAAATATACTGAGAGGAGAAATTAGAAATATTTGTGGAAGCAATTTTGAAATTTTCTGTTTCATGGGATATAAGCCAAGGGTTAGTTAAAATATTTCTGGACAACATTCTGAAAACAAAGTCACTCAAACACATACTCTGCTCCAGCTACTGCAATACTTCTCTCTTTTCTTTCACAGTGATTCTTGACAAAAAAAAAGAAAAACTTAATATATTGAACCTACATTCTCCCTGCAACTCAGTCTCCTCGGGCCTCTGCCTGAATGGTTCTAGTGAAAGGGTTCTAAACTGGGCTTCTGGTTACGCCCTGTGATGGAATTCGTTGACTCATTCTCTTGTCTCCTCAAGGCAGGGCTTCTTCTTTCCGTCTTTCAAAGCAGTGTACACAGTGTCCTTCTATTCTCTGAGGGATGACTCCACTTTACCACAAACACCTTTGAGCCTCTTTTATTGATTTCTTGTCCTATCTGTGAACCCAGTTGTTTTAAAACCCATGCATGCTATCTGTTTCCCAGGTATCTAAGTGCAATGTCCCTGAAAGGCTACTGCCCAGTTTCCATTACCTGCTCTGTCTCTAGTAGGTGTTTAAGTGTCTGCACACACACAACACTTGAGTTTGCTCTCAACTATTTGCAAACTTAGTCTAGCCAGACAATTTCTTTTTTTTTTTTGTCAATGATGGGTCTGAATCAAGGGCCTAATCCTTGTTAGGCAGGTACTCTACGCCTAGAGCTGTGCCTCCAGCTCTTTGTTGACTTTAGTTATACTTCGGATAAAATGTCATGTTTTTTGTCTCAGCTTTTTGTCTCAGGAGGTCTCAGACTACGATCCTCCTGCCTATTACTCCCAGTGTAGCTGGGAGTACAGTTAACTGGCTTGCTGGTTACGATGGTGTCTTATTAACTTTTGCCAGACTAGCCTCAAACATGATCGTCCATAGATGATATTTCAAATACGGTATTCAGATTTTTTTTTCTTTTGCCTGTTTGAACCTAGTACTGCTTTCTATTACATTCAAATCAAGTCTAAACTCACTGGCCTACTCACAGCACAGTTGTTTTATTTTACTTCCGTTTTTAAGAGACTCCTGATAGCTCCTCATTACGCACATTTAAGACTGTCCTCTATCGTGGCCATCCCAACACTACTCAAACCTTAATGGTCACACACTATTTCTTCCCCATGATGCATACTTTCCCCAGATCCTTTAATAGTGGCTTTCATTTTTAAGATTTCATTTCACCCAAAATGTCAGTTTTTCAAAGATTTCTCTTACCACCAAAGCAAAATTTAATTCTATCTCAATTATTCTTCATCAAATTTTCCTATTTTATTCTTTTACTATTTTCTGAGATTATCTTTATGTTTGCTTTTACTTTTCAAAAAATAAATCCTGTCTCCCTATGCTCTTATAGAAGCATCATGGATGCAGGGAGTTTGTTCAGTCCTGCCTACCATGAAAGCCACAGTTGCTTGAAAAGTATCTGGAAACATCCAATAAATATTTTCTGAATGAATGGATGGATGAATGCTCAAGAAATGCCATATTCTGCTTTTAGCATGGTTATACTTTAATTAAGAGAAGTAATAAATTTACTGATACATTTATATTCTTTTTACCTTCATTAAACCCTAAAATTTGGCATAAGCACAAACAGCAGCATATCACATATCAGCCAAGAGACAAGTTTTGTTCTTGCTTTTCTGCCTTATTTCACCTGTATCACATTACACAAAATAAAATTATTACACTACTGGATTTGTTTCATATATCCCCATATATTTTGCCATTATCCAATTATGTACTTCAATAAGCTAGTTTACAAGTAATATGTTTATATTTCTCCTACAAAAATTTGGTAAACAAATCAACACACAAGCTATGATATTTATCTTCTCCTAGCTGCAAGGTTTATGTGTATATTTTCTTTACAACTACTGTAGTGGTCTACTTAAACAGTAGTGGTAAATACATGGTACTTTACAGTTGATGTGGGGAAAGTAATACTTACAAATAATAGCAGTTCATTTTCAATCCTATTCTCTTCCAAAGACATGAGAGACTGCTAAGGTAATGGTGAATTGATGCTTCCTCTGTGGTTTCTTCAAACCTTTGACATGAGCATATTTTATACTATAGATGGGAAAGAAAGTACAATTTGTACACTTTGAGTTCTCAAGTTCCACTACAGAGTTAGAGTCTCTTTCATCCTTGTGTTGCATAGTTTATATTTACATGCATTGGAAATTTTGCAATTGATCTACCACCTACTTATTTCTCTAAGGCAATATATCCACAGTACTTTATTAACTTTATTCCTTTATTCCTAAGGCAAATCTCACCCGGTTTTTCAATATGTAGCTTTGAGCTTCTAACATGTCCTTCAAAACCCACTCTCCAGAACCTCCAGAGAGGTCTTTCTACTTCCTCTTTAAGATCAACAAGTCTGCATTCTGGTATCTGGGCCCATGGGGGCAGGAAAGGCATAGAAATGCAAAGTCATGGGCTTAACTCTAGAACTCTTGAATCTGAGTCTGGATTTTAATGAGGTCCCCCAGTGGCTTGCATGCACATTAAAGTTTAAGAAGCACTGACCTATGACATCTGTCTGAATAAATCCTCCAGTGGGCTCTCCTGAATTAAATTGAGTTAGCTCATGGCTCCTCTGGATACATCTATCTTGAGATTTTCTGGGCCAACCTTTTCTCTAGCAATACAGGATTGCTTATAATATTCCAACCGTCAAAGGCAGTTCTGTGGCTCCACATTTTGTTTTTGACCATTCCGTGCTGTGTAATTGCTAAGCACATGGGTATCATCATTAAGGGAAATGAGTTAAAATCCCAGCCAAACACAGACTTGGGGATTCTGGAGAAAAGTACTTCCACTTCTATGAATAGTTCTTTATTCATCTTAGAACAAGGAGAATTGCAGGATTTACTAATGAGATGCTATGAGGGTTAAGTGAGGAAGTATAAATAAGGCATGAACTATTCATATGAGTGTCTGGCAATATTAAAGCCACTGTAAAGACGGTAGACAAAATTACAATGCTCTCAATGAATGTCGAACTCTTCATTCTTTGTGACTAGAAGCAACTGTGTGAAATATCCTCTAATTCACTATCCTACTTCCTCCGGAATTGGGTGTGTTTCCTTCACCTAGATTCTTCTTGTCAATTTAAAAAACTACTTTATTCATTAAGATTTTAAAAGTCAATAAGGAGCAAGTCAGTAATTCATCTGCATGATATAAAGCATGCATCAAAAGCATTACCTAAAAAGTGAAGTCATAGGTAGGTAGAATGAAAATATTAATGGTTTTTGTAAAAAACTTGCTGTTTGCCTTTGATTACATTCTTGCTTTCAGTTTTAGTAGTAAAATAACACTCTTGTTTGGGACAGCTATATGGTGACTTTGAAGAATTTGTTTCTGGCATTCAGCTGACCCTAATGACATGTTTTGTACCAATGACTTTGTTCTAAGCAGAATCAGCCTTTTTCTTTTAATTGTTTTCACATTCTTCCCTTCTGGGAAGACCAAAGAGTGCTTCTGTATCACTACTATAAGACAGCTATGAAGAGGTGAACCTCATGTCAAAGATGCTTGAGCAGAAAGGAATATTCTGACACACCGCTAACGTTGTAGGGACATTTGACCAGTTCTAGAGTAACAATTCATGGGTTTCCTGAAAGGTGAGTAAGCAAAAAATACATTTATTAAACCACTATACATGGAGTCCTGTTTTATATAAATACAAGCCAACAAAGAGGTGCTAATTAATGGACTCTTCAAAGTGTATTTCAAGTATTTAAGCTACTTTGTATCAAATAGCATTTATACTATCATATATAATGATAACAGTATATAATAACATGTAATATATAATATACACATACACATACATATACATATATACAGATACGTGGTTTCGGAAATACTTTAAAGTTTGTAAAAACTATTAGTTTGCTGATTTTTTTTCACCCCTAATTGGAGAAAATTTTATTTATACTGCAAGTTGAGCACTAAGGTACAGAGAAAATGTTCTGTTTTCTAAAAATGTTTATTTGATAGAAAAAGAAGGCAAGGTAGCTTTTCAATCATATTTACCCATAGATTTTTAAACAGTGAATCTTTTTAAAGTGAATATGTTTTTAGATAGGGAAAGATATTTAATTTATAATCGATGTTAAATAGATCAAGGGAATCCATGATACCCTAAAATTACATGTGAAATTTTGTGTGTATGTTTATTTTTCTGGGGACAAGTTTCCACAGTGTTTATTAGCTTCTCAATGTCATATAAGAATAGCTTCACTTAAAGGAAGAGATTACTTTTTTAGTATTACTTCAAATTTCCTACATTATTTTAACTTCTCAGATATAAAATGACTAAACATCAGGGGCACAAAACATAAGTTATGTACTTTTAGAACTTACTCTTTAATCTCCATCTCCTGGAATATTTACTTAAAATTAGAAAAAGGCAGAAAGCTGGCAAACAGATTCTGAAGCCAACTCTTAATTTATACATATATAACATCAAAAACTTACTTTGCTGATTCTGCTCTCATTCATCTAAATTTAGATAGCAGTAATGAAAGCTGCAATTTTCCTTTGAAAATTACAAATCTGAAGCAATAATTGTATCTGCACCTACTCTTTGCCTATTTTTGCAATGCTCAAAAATATTCATATGGCTAGAGAGCAGGTGTTCACTATGGCATATGCTTCATGACTACCTTCCTGTACAAAACAAGAACTCAGCAGCATATTAAACCTACACCCAGGTGCACACGGAAAGCCCATCCTCTGATTCTTAGCTCTGCCAGAAGAGGCTCTAAATCCTTGTGATTTTGATGGACTGGGGAGGCCATATTTCTACTGCTTCTTTGCAAAGCATGAATTTTACAGTAAATGCATTGCTTATTTTATGCTGGGACTTTTTTAAAATTATTTTGCTTGTGAAATAGTTTTTTCTTTCCATGGTATTCTGGGAAACATTAAGTGGTCTGCCACCCAACAATGCCATAAAGCCATTCAAATTTTCTAACGGCATCTTCACTAGACTGTCAGCTCCTGGAAGGCAAGACCTAGATCTCATAGATAGATAGTCTCTTCTACTAATCCAACAAATATAATATACTGAAAAAATGACATGAAATAATCAATGACAGTATGATAAAATTAGAAATGATGAACACTAAGATGCTACACTATAGAAGAAAATAGTATGGTTGGTCTCAGTACAGTTTTTAACAGGGCCACTTAGAAAAACCCTGAAACTGGTGATGGGGAGAAAAACCCCAACTGTATTCTTTAAAACAAAAATGTTTATCATACTTATGCCAAATATGATGCTGAACCTATTTGTCAAATATTTAACCATACTAAAATATGAGATAAACAAGAACATGTGTTTTCAGAGCAAATAATAAAATTAGATTCAAACCAACTTTAAAAGTAAGAAAATGCATTCGTTTTCCGTAACAGAGCATAGAACAAATGTGAGAGGGGTTTCAGGTTTCATTGATCCAGGGGCTGTTTCCTCTGCAACTGCTTTCCTGCCTTCATCTTCATGTCGCAGCCATACAGCTTGCCAGAAGGCAAACCAAAGCAGCCAGGAATCCAAGCACTCTTATCTGTGGACAACAAGAGAGATAGAGAAGCCCGCTCACAAGAATGCAGAACTTTCTCCAGAAATATTCAGGAACCTTCCAGATGAGCTGACTGGATCAGAGGTCCTTTCCTAACCAAACCGAAATACAGGAAATGAGGTTTTTGTTGTTTCGTTGGGTTTTGAGGTATTCCCCAGTGACACTGATCTCTGAAATGGTCAGTTTCCTGATGTGCTGGAGGTACTGTTAAGATAAGTGGAATAAATGTGAATTTCAAAATAATACACAAAACAAAAAAGATGCTAAGTTAAAAGAAAAGTTCTCACCGTTAAGTATTTAACTAGAAAAAGGAAAGTAATTTTGACTTGAAAGGGAAAACTCTTACAAGTCATACATAACCTGTCCAAAGAAAAAGTTTGTTTATAATTAATCAAGAAAGAGTCTTTAAAAATGAGAAAAATGCTTTAAAAAATAATAAAATACTTGTCTGAAAAAAAAAAACCTTAGAAAGAAAATAAGATTTTGCTAAATAGCTTGTAAAGCTGGAGTTATTCCACTTACATGGGAAAGATAAATTCACATTATTTCACCAGAAATGGTACTACTTACCTACTTCATGTCTTCTAATTTCAAAGCCTGGTTCTGTGCCCCAGTAATGGAGAGACAATGTCTCCAGACAAGGTCAGCCCCAGCCAGAATTAGAAGACTGGGAAGGGCTCCTTCCCTAGTGGATGAAGATGCAGCCAAAAACCTTGTGATGTGAGACACAGCATCACCAAGCAGGGCTCATCCAGCTGTCCTGTCTCTGCAGATGTTCTATTGGTCATTCCATTCCTGTTTATGCCTACCCAGTTGAATATTTAGCGCAAGCATTTTTCTTTTTTTTTGCTTTTTGGATCTTCAGTTAATCACAGGTCTCACCCCCCCCCCATATATCCATACAACATACCATATTTTCTCATTTAAACTCATTGTGTTTTAATGACAAAATGTAATTTTTAGAGATGCACCTACAGGAAATGGTTTTTAAATATCAGGTCCTTCACATTCATTTGTTCTGGAAAACATTTCCCAAACTTGCTTCCCCCAAACCATTCACTTGTTTATCACCCAGCTATATTTAAGCCATACTCTCTTGTGCTCTTATCCACTATCAAATAGATAGGTATTATAAATTTTATAGCAGTGCTCCTAAACCTGACATTGCAAGATGTGAAGCACCCTCATAGTTCTCTACTTTATATATTATTTTTATGGTGACAATTAAAGCTTTTATGAGGCTATAATTTTTGACATTACCATTTCTTCCTGGGAACTCAATGTTATCCTATTCTACAAAGAGCTAAACAGGAGAAAGAACATATTTCCAAGGTCAAATGAATTTTCTGAATCTGGAAGTAGAGGCTTTAAGCAAAAACAAATCAATGTACTTGATTAAAATTATGTATATGATATTGGAGAGAAAAGAAACCATCTCCTCATTTTTAATAATATAAGTTAATTTTATTTACATAAAGTTTTAAAAGTTAAAAACTAATGTTTGAAACAGCATGACATACCTGATTACTATAAATGCAACCATAATAGCTCAAAGCATATCAGTTGGATAACACCTACAGAAGCAAATAATTTGAGGACTATTCAGCGTTTAAAATAAAATAATACATATCAATTAAAAACTAAGATAATTTCATGAAAGACATACAGAGTGTGCTTTGAGTTTGCACTTTGGGAATTTGGAAAAAAATACATAGAATGCCTCCCCTATAGGAACTTGAAATAAAATAATACAAAACATTACAGAAACCAACACTGAGGAACACTGAAAATCTGAAATAAATTTGGATTCTGGAAATATTGATGGAAAAGTAAAGTGGGCTAGTATTAATAGGTAATTATGTGATATTGATCCTGACCTGATCATTAGAAGATTGCTTAAGATTCTTCTAGTGAAGAATTGTGTTGAAAATGGAGTAAAATACTTAAAATTAGCTTCTTCATTTCCTGGCAGTGTTTAAGAATAAAGTATTTAATTTTTCTGACATTAGATCTTCCTGTTTTAAAACAGTCACCTAAAAATACGTACATTGCAATATTTTAATGGATATTGAGTTAGCACATAGTTTTCCACTAATATTTTGATATAATATTTGAAAACCTAAAATCTACCATTCCACCAATTTTAACATACACTAGCATATTCATAAAGTTCTACAATCATCACCAGTCTCTAATTCCACAATATTTCTATCATTCCAAAATACTCCATACTTTCCTTCCTCCCATGGCTTGGAAACCATTAATCTGCCATCTGTTTCTATAGACTGGCCTAATCCGGATATTTCGAACTATGTGGTGAAAGGTCACCTGTGTTTTAACATGTACTAAAATTGTTACTTTTCATGGTTGAATAATATTCTATTATGAGGACATATCAATATATCATATTTTGTGTTGTCAATTCATCAGTAGATAGACATTTGGGGGTTTGTGTTTAATTATTATAGTGCTAACATGCACATTCATGCTCAATCTTTTGTTTGAACATGTGTGGGTTAGATAATATTTTAAATGCCTAATGTGCAGAATTTAGTATAGAAGTTTTCAAAGTTTTGTACAGCAAACTGCATTAGCAGTCACATTCAATGGAGTTCAACTGTTGTGTGGAGTGTTGCCTTCTAGGAACCACAGATAAGAGAGGGTGGGTACTCTGACCTGGAATAGGAATAGCAGGTAAACGAAGTTGAGAAAACAGCTACACAGGGATTTGGGAAATATTTTAGGTAGTGCTTTGGGAAGCATTAAATTCTTATGAAGACAGGTGAGAGAAACAATCTTCACACATTGCATATTAAAGGAAATGCACCCCATTAACAATAGCCTAAAATAATGCCTGAAAATGGTTGTTATGTAATTTTTTTCATGTTTGTTTTATAGCATAGTTAGGCTGTAAAATTCCAAAAGGCAGGAATATGACAAATTTTTTTTTCATGAATTTCCTCTTGTAGCAATTAGCATCAGTGAAATAAGTCTTACACATTTCTTTTCACAGATGTAAAAACAAGTCTTAATATATTTATATTCTCAACAATAATGGTTTAAATTCACCACTCTTTTAAAACTCTTGACATCTGATATTTTCCTGAAATTGAATACAAACTAACATTTTTTTGGTATGTGTCTTTTAGATGACTGAACTAATTCATTCAGCTACTCATTGTAGAAACAAGGATTAGTGACATTTATGCTTTTCTGTGTGTGTGTCTGTCTGTCTCTCTGTCTGTCTGTCTGCGTGCTACAGGATAATGCTAAAATGACCAAGGAGTAACTAGATTCATTTAGTTTCTTACAGCTTTCCCAGCAGGGAAACCATTCCTTAGGACAGTTCTGCATCACAGCAGCGTCAGCCACACTTTTGACCTTGTGCTCAAGCTTAGCAGTTTAGGCACAGCCTACTGCACATGGAGGCCTGCAGCTGGGACCTCCAGAGCAGTTCTTCCTCCGAGTACTTGTGTACATTGGGCATCTACTTCACCCTTCTTGCCTCTGCCATGTCTCTTTTCTCTTCCTGTCTCCCTTCTGTTTCTAAGCATCTGTCTACAACCAAGGACCTTGCTTATTTTTTTGACTGATTTTTTTTACACTTGAATTTAGGGTTTGATCACAAGCAATTTTCCCTTTGAAAAATATGTGTGACTAATCCAATAGTCTAAGTTGATTATATAGGACCCTAAAGCACAGTAACTGATTCCACTGCCATTTCTTCTGAAATGACAAAGCAAGATTCATTAACCACAATGTTGGCCCTTTGCCTTAAATCACTATTACCTATGTAAGTTTCAATGGAACTTCACCCAGGAATCCTATCTTCTCTTGCACATTTCAATAGCATGCATTATTGATTATTGCTTGTAGACTCTTTATTGGGGGGTAGACATAAGGTTGTCATTGTACCCCTGTGTATTAGAGTCACTTACTGTCAACTGTCACTCTGCACTTGTCATAAAATCCACAATCCGCCACCCAACATGACTGGATTAATGCTTTTTTTTTTTAGTATGGAGATGGAACCAAGCTTTGTGCTTGAGATAACCACTTTCACCACTTCAGCTAAACCCCACTGTTTTCTTTTCCTTTTTAAGATTCTTGTTATATAGTCCAGGTTGGCCTCAAACTCAAGCTCCCTCTGCCTTCTGAATTATAGGTGTGCTCCACCATGCTCACAGACATTTGCTTTGAAACAGTGTATAGAATTGAGATATGTGCAGTGCACTTTTCAGTTCTTTATCCAAATTTTTTGTGTAGAAGATGTAAAATGTTTACATGTAAGTTATTCTTTGACAATATGAATTGATGTACTGATAAAACACAATGAGCAGTATGGCCTGAAGTATTCCCTATCTCTTTGTATATAATTGCACAGATAGGAAAATATGTGTTTAATCTTGTGCTTAAAAGTATAAAATATGTTATCATGCTGTGTATTCAAAAACTTAGGCAAAACTCTCAAAATATTTAAGGAAAGTTTCACAGTCTGTTTGGAAATGGTAGAAGTCAGATTTTTAATTGATATATCCATTTTACAAACATGACCTAACTTACTCAGCATTTCTTACAAAGCTGGGAATAGGATGAGATGAAATGATAAATAAGATTAAGATCCCTAACTTAAGAATCTTAGAATCTGTTGGATAAAATATGAAAATTATACAACACTATACTGCATAATTTCAATTCATTGTGATGTTATAAGAGGTCGGTAGATGCTTATATGTAATAGCCAAAGACACTCTTCCTCAAACTGCAGGATAAAAAGCAAGATTTCCAAAATGGCTGATGGTTGAAATTAGTGTTGAATTGGTCAGAGTATAGGCATTGAAACTGCCCATAGGAGTACAAATAAGAAACTGGGAAGAGGCCAAGATGGATACTGGCAGACATCAACATTTGAGAAGTTAGTTCAGATGGAAGTAAACACAACCAGAAGAATATGGTCTTATCCAAGTGAGGAGAGATGAATTTCCAAAAGGGTAAGTGGCTAGTCAGGTCAAATTATACACAGAATTCAAATAAAATAAAATGGGAAAATGCTCAATGAAGAAATTAAATGTCATTATTGAACTAGTATGAGATCTATTTTTCATTGGATTCGTTGCTGTGCATTCAAATTGGGGTGGTTTCACTAATAATTGAAATTGTGAAAGCATACACGAGACCCTGAAGCACTACTGCTTGAAAATATCCCAAAATAATTCAGAATCACTTTCTCTGCCAAGTTCTTCTCAATATTATAATTTCCATTCTGAAGCAGATAAAATGGGTGTTGACATCATGTTCTTGAAGAAGTTGACTTGAACTGAACACATCACACACTTAGCTGATAACACATGTTTACAAAGGGAGTTACTATCTAAATTGGTACAGCACAAGGAAAGACAAGGAAGGTGATATGATAATTTATTCAGAATGAATTTCAGGGCTGGTGGAGTGGCTTACGTGGTAAGAGTGCCTGCCTAGCAAGCATGTGGCCCAGAGTTCAAACCCCAGTGCTGCCAAATAAATAAATAAATAAAATGAAAAAAAGCAGAAGAAATTTCAGGTTCTTTGAAAAATAATTCTAACTACACTTATCTCCTGCAAGATTTTCATGGCAAAATAATTTTCTTTGATTAAATATTCCTTGTTTGCTGTAGACTTTGGGTACTTTTCATGCTCCAATTTTTATGAGTAAATTTTATTCCTATACTTATGTTAGATATTTTTTGCAATTGTTCTTACAAATGAAAGTTAACCTTTAACTTTAGGTGTTTGTTTAAAATCTACCTTATTATCTCATCATTTATGAGACTGGAAACAACTTTTTCTCTTAGTCAAGTGTCCTTTAAAGCTTTTGGTCACACAAACTGGTCTACAGAAAGAGGAACATTCGTATTCGTTGTTTCCTGTACAAGTAAAAATATTATACTGTCTTCTACATTATTACATTTTTATTATTACATTTCTCTTTCTATATTTTTAGTTCATAATCATTATAGGTGTCATAAGAAGAGGTCTCCCAAGATCAAGAATGTTTACCAAGAAAAAAACAAAAACTATGATGACTTGGGCATAATTAAATGCCAGCTATTAGAGAATTTTGGGGGGTAACTCTAAAATTAGGCTATGAATATTTGTGTTGAATTTGAATTATATCTGAAATTTTAAATAGAAGTTTAGAAAAAAATATCTTACTTTTGCTTATATCATAATCCATAGACCTAGCAGTTATTAAAACCTTCTCGTAGTAAAAGATATTAAATAGCAGGGCTTTATTACATCAACTGTTTTTGCTAATGTTGAGTTATTTAAAATATTTTTCGTTTTTGAGTGGAGCAGCTGCTTAAGAAACCTTTAGCACAGATCCCAGTGGATCTGTGCAGATGCAGAGGTGTGGGAATCATGAAAGCACCTTTTATTGTAGTCAAGCGTCAGAGTTGCATTTGGACATCCATCCAAGTATAGTCCTGGTTATCCCTGCACCCTGAGCCAGAATCCTGCTCAATTGGTTTTTGTAAAAAAAAAAAAAAAAAGATTTCTATCTCTCTGAAAGTTAGGTAGGTTTACCTTCTTCACACAGATCCCAGAAACTGTCTATGGACGTGAAATTATCAGTGTAATGAAGTGCCTCCTGCTCCCCAGAGCCCATAAGGAGGAGATGCAGTGAAATCCTTTTGAAAAACTCACAAGAAGTTTGCAGAGATGGACTGCCATGGTCACCCAATGTAGAAGATGTCATCATTACACTTTTCTTTTTGGGTCCTGAGTAGCAAGTACCACTAGATGACAGGTATGCATATAGGACCCAGGAGGCAATCAAACTTTTAAACCTATACAAGCAGGAGAGCCAAGTCTGTGAGGTCAGTGTACTCAGAGGAGTCATGACAGGGAAGGCAGTCAAAACATGTCAGGTAACCTGGGGCAGGAAGATCAGAGTGACTCCACATTTCAGGAACACTGAGAAAATATCTCTAATGCGTGCTTTTTGATGTTTTGTGTTGATTCTCGAAAGGAAAAAGAATTAAATGTCCCCACTGTATTTTTTGAGACAGAATTGTACTATGTAGCCTGATCTGGCCCAAAACTCAAGATCCTTCTGTTTCATTCTCCTAAATGCTGTGGTTACATGTTTATGACAAATCCCCACCATAGCACATTTATTTATGACAAGCATTCTTTCCTTAGGGACACAGCTCTCTACTTAGAAAACAAATGTACATACTGAATATGTTTTTTTTTTCTGGGGCAGTGGCTCCCATGGTCACAGTCAGAGAAGTTGTGCTCAAGGGAGTTTTTAGTTCTAGAGATAAAGGATTGGGGTGCCATGAGGTCATCTCCTTGCTGGGAGGTGATTATCATTTCAGCTCTGAGTACACTGACCATGTTTGTATGGGGCTTTGAGATGATGTTAGAAAAACACAAAATTTTTTTTTATAACTATAGGTTTCTTTACTTCAGAGACAGGGTCCCTATCACCTTTGGGTGCTCAGTAATTAGCTCAGTATGAGAAACACAACAGGAACTAAATCAATTTTGAATAAACTAAGCTAAGGAATTATTATTGGAAATTTTAAGCAACTATTGATAATTTTTAAGCCAATAATATATTTTAGAGGCCTGAGAGTATAAGATTCTATGTACTAGTTTGTAAAGCATTCATCCTGATTATGTTTTTTCCATGATACACACAACTATTTTATCACTGAAGGTTGAACTCAGCCATTTCTGAAGAGGTGTTTTATAGTCAGTAAACTATGTGATAACAAAGGTTACTGCTGCATGAGTTCAGTAGGTTGTAATGGTGTGATTTTTTATTTCCAGTTTAATCTGCATATTTCCTTGAGTCTTCAGTAAAAAACATCTCTCTAATACCCAAACTCAAATTGAAATTGTACAACTGTGAATGCTTCATTTAGTTTATGGGTTCAATGCCTATGTCTGAATGTCGGCATGCCCTTAGATTTTCTTTCCCCCCACATCAGTCACTGATGTCTCCCTTGCTCGTCACTGAAGATTACATCTGTTTAACTTTCTTTCTGTTAGATCATTTCTGTTCTAAGCTGTAGCCTAAAGCCAGAGTCCGATTCTTGGAGCAAGTAGTTAGCTTTGTTGAGCTTCAATCAGCTCAAAGGTGTGTGGTCTTTTTACTTGCTGATGAGAGTAAAGAGTAAAAAGACAAAGTGTTTGCCCTTGTGTGCACCACCCTGGCTCCTCTGAAGAACAGGGTAGACCTGCAGTTGCTTTGAAATCATGTGAATCATATTCAGTGTTCAGATTGTTAAGGGAAAAATATGTAGGGAAGAGGGTAGCCAGGTTGTTTTATAACTTTTTATGTTTTTGATAGTTATGCTAGTATTCTCAGAAACTGGAATGAATTTCTAATTTGATTAATTGATCAATTGTTTCAACTTCATAAGAATCCATCCCTGTCTGTTTATAAGGTAGACAGAACCTTTTAGAAAAATTCACCATTCTCTTAAAGATTTAAAAACAAAGCAAAACTAAGAGGAAAAAAAAAAGCCAAGTTCAAAGCACAACACAAATATACTTCTATATTGTCTTTGCAGATGGACAGAATAGTTAACACAAATTTTGATGTAGCATCATATCTGAAAAGATGCCTGGATGAATTCCATGTCAAGAAGAACACATTTGGACTTTGGATGTGCTTGCACTTACTCCATCACAAGGAGGAGATACACAGAGACTGTGGAGCAGTACCTTAGTCTACAATCTACTTCTGGACCTCATTCCCTCCTTCATCCTCACATCCTCCAAATGCAAATTTTTACATGATTTGCCTTGTCTGCTTGCACCAAATGTCTTCCTTTTCACACAGGTGCTTTATCAATATTTCAGTATAAGAATGATTTATGGTGTTGTGGTCATTCTTTTTTAGACCTTAATGACCACTAGCAGGTAAAACTAAATCAATAAGTACTTAGCATCTGTGAAAACAGAAGGTATTTGTCTGCTAATCAGTATGGTAGTGAGGTGTTTTATAGCTCAGTAAACTGTAATAACAAAGGTTACTGCTGCATGAGTTGATGTATATTATGTCCAAAAAATGCTAATTCTAGAATTTCTCTCTGATGTCCTGAAGACTATTGTCCCCAAGATGTGAAAAGTTTAAATGGCACATTTTGTTTTCGTCTTCCTTCCTCTGTAAAATGTCTTTTCAGATTTGCTGTGTGATTGCCCTCTATCACACACTGACCAGTAGTAGCGGTAGCTCTTTTTACTGTGTCAGCTGTCTCTGTTAACATCCCATTATAGCAAAGCAGTCAAGAGTTCAACAAGGTAGGACATCAATCCAACAGGAAAATGGCACAGTGTGAAAGGTGAGAGCAACTCTGCAGTTAAATTGGTTTTCATACAATAAGGTATTTAGATACATAAAAATTTTGAGAGCAACCACTCTTTATCCTTTCCATGGTATGAAGCAGAAAGTATTTTCCAGATGATTAAGATTTCTTCAAAGTATATAAAATATTTTGAGATTGCCAATATGAATTTTATATATCTTCATGCCATCAGAAGACAAACAAAATAAGAAATTTTAAGTTTTAAGAGTTACTACTTCACCAAGTTTGCATCTTTTTTTTTCCTTGTTACCACCTCCAAACAGCTTTTATTTAGATAAACATGAAAAACTATACAAAAATATTTCATTGTACAGTACCAAATGGTACAAGAGGGTCTTCAGCACCAAGTTTGCATCTTTATTGTCTGTGATTATTTGTGTATGCAAGGTAATGACTGCATATAGTTATACCAATAATTGACTAATTATGGGTCAATTAGCCAATCCTGACTACAACTGAATATTTAATTATACAAAGCAAAGTCACTTTTTATCTACTTTTAAAGATGGTTTACTTCTGAAATTTAGCAATAATTTTGGAGAATAAAATGAGTTAACATACTTTTATTTAATTGAAACAATTATCAATTTCTAAAAGTTATGTTTCAAGATCATCTTAGAAGAAATAATATTTTATAGCCTAAGAGAATTGAAAGAAAAGAATA
The DNA here is from genome assembly GCF_047511655.1 of Castor canadensis. Classification (NCBI taxonomy): domain Eukaryota; kingdom Metazoa; phylum Chordata; class Mammalia; order Rodentia; family Castoridae; genus Castor; species Castor canadensis. The sequence goes on from NC_133389.1 coordinate 13,039,107, forward strand.
ACTGTGAGTTTGGGATAGAATTTGGATATTTAATGAAATGAAATCAAATATAGTCAGTGTAACCAAGTGAAAATACAATTGTAATTTCATTACACACACATTTGTGTGTGTGGATATATATATCTCAGTATTCACTCTAGATATACACGTACATGTATACGTACATACATAATATATACAGACATTCACATGACAACAACACAAGACCAATCAGAGGTAAATATTTAATTTTAAACAAGGATTCTAAGTTTTTTAGGACACTGGCAACATGTCTATGCATCTCTACTCTTTTTCTCTCTAGCCAAGTGAGGGTGAAACAGTGGCTCTGTATGCTTTTCCAGTGTTCAAATTTCCTTTAAAGTCATCCAAGAAGAGGAAAACAATAGAATTATTTTATGGAGCAAGCTGTCTCTTTTGGAAGGATATAGTAGGTGCTTCTGTGACCCTCACAATTAGCATGGAAACCATCTCTTCCCCTAACTGATACATGAGTTTCATGTATCTCAGTACCAGTGTCATTGTTCTCCTTAATGATTTTATTAAGACATATAGTTGCCGCTTTGCTGCATCAAAATATATATAGTTAATTAAATGAATTTATTTTGACAGTAGTCAGCCTTATAAAAAACTCCATAGCTCTGTTATCTGAAATTATGTGTTAGAAGGTCCATCATTCCTGCTAGCATCATTTAGCTGCCAGTCATTATTATCAGGTGGATGAATCAGAAGCTTCCATTTTCTTGGAAATTCTTTCTACAAATATGCATTCATTCTGAATAAAATTATTTTCATGTTAAAAAGCTAAGTATATCTTCAGTGTCCATGCCTTGTGGGACATTATCTATGAAAGAAGATTATAAAACCCCAACACACTGTGTTTTCTTTTCATTAACCTGTGCGTATTATCTATGTTACACAGGACCAGTGATTTTATTGATAAGTACTATAAACAGTGAACACAAAACTCAACATATGTACAAATAGGAGGAATATTTCCAAAACAGATAAATATTTTACCTATGAATAATGAAAAGCTTGATTTTGAGTTGTAGAAGGGAAAACAATATAATGGTACATATGGTAAAAAGTGTTCACATTAACAAAACTTGAAACTAAAATTTTGAATATCAGTTTCCTTTGGAATTTATTTGTGAAATGTGTTTTAGTCACATTGTTTTAAATTTTTATTCTACTTTCTATTAGCAAAAGAATTGTTTTTATATTTGATATTTGTACATTTCTTGTTTGTTAGTGACTTGAGAATACTTCAGAAAAATAAAGAAAATTTAAAATAAAGCATTAGAATACCATTTCCTACATTTCGAAAATGTAGGAAAGATTAAAAAAATGTTTTTTCTTAGAAATTTTCTAGGCCATATGTCCATAAAAATTTTTTGATTTTTACTATCACATATATACCCTTAGATAGAATGATAACATGACACTGAATCTCCTTTGTGGTAAATTAGAAATGAAAGTATATAAAATAATGCAATTACTTATCAACTTGAAATGCTTTCTAAAAGATACTCATTAGACAATCACTTGTCCTTAAAAATATTCAATCATGGCAGAAAGCCTCAATTTAAATAAATGCAAGAAGATGAGCTTAAATTCACTTGTGATATTTATAAAAGAGTTACTTACACTATATTTCTTAAAGTCTGTATATCCTAAGTGCAAAAGATAATAACTGCAGAACATATTCTGTAAAGTTGCCATAGGACTGTATTATAGGTGATTGTTCTTTAGCCAATAAAAATAAGTGTGTTGAACATATGCAGAAATATGTGCCTGCATTTTATAAAATTACCATTTTTGAGGCAATTTTAAGTATACTTGCAATTTCATTTTAAGAAAATATTTTGCCTTTAAAACAGTTGATGATTTATATCCATTAATGCTTTAAAATATTTTTAAACTTACTTCAGTGAGCTGCCTTAATAGATGATTCTGAGACTCAGAAGTAGTAAATCAATGGAAATTTCAGTGTACTGTCTTTAATTTAATCTGAGATCCTCTTGAGGGATTGGTTTATTCACCTGAAGCTGAGGGTGCTTTCGAGGCTAAACATTTGTTCTGGGTAATAGATCCAGGATGTAATTTAGTAGGGCAGCTCTCACTCAACCTCCTGGGAATGTGACTCCATATTGATTAGATGACCTTTGTCAAAATGACTTGAGAACTATGGCTTTTTGTTTCAAGAAGTTGTCCTACCTGCGCCACTGTGTAGAAAAATGAGCATATCTCCAGCTAAATATCTGATCCAGTCAACTCCATTCACAGAGAGATGTGTAGGAAGCTTGGTGAAATGGAAAGATGGGTGACACTGCAAAACAGGGGACTAGAATATGAGATTGACATGGCTGGGAAAAAAATAAAATCCCCAGCCCTCAGTTTCTTTTCTGCAAAATCTATGGTTGGATTAACACATTACAAACGTAACTTTTAGCTCAAATTTTTACATTAAAATCTAAAAGTCTTCTGAGAGTATAAAACAGAGCATTTTTAAACATGACCTATACTAGATGTTTCAAAGTTGGAAGAAGTTATTCTTAGCAATAGTAGTTTGATGCCCCTATGTGAGGCATAGTAGTCTATTTTAAGATGCTCTCTACCCTTGGATCATCATTATTCATATCCCCTCCATACATTGAGGGTCAAAGATAGTGTCTGAAGCTATTATTTTCCCCTAACCTGAGAGAAAATATGCCATATTCTCATTAAACATGAAATAAGCGGTTATAAAACAAAACACTAATGTCAAATTTCAAAGACAAATCCTCTATTTTCATTTCCCTCTGACAGGTGGAGTTGTCATACTGTCCTCCACCAACCTTTGCTTTATTTTCTTGTGTTATTTTCATTAAAGTATAATATCAGTTACATTATTTTCTTGTATTTTTCAGAATTTATAAACAGATGAACCAAACTATATTTGATAAATTCTATATATGTTTATATAATGATAAGGCAAAATTATCCAAGAATAAAGATGAAAGAGAAATGATATATTTTTCTTTTTATAGCATTTTAATATTAAAAGGTATGAGTATAATATAAAATATGTATCCAATATTAGTCTGGCAGTACTATGCAAAATAAAGTAGGAGCAACAAAATCTAGATTAAAAGTTTGCCATAACAAAAATCTGTATCAATATTTTAAAGAATTTTTATAATGAAAGAAATAATCCTTTGGATCACAGTAAACATTATGTCGAATGTACTATTGCACTCACAAATGCAAATTACCCACACAGGTGGGCCTTAAAAACTGTGCCCATAGCTAATGAAACCCTGTCTTCAAGGAGGAGGAGAAAAATTCATCCAAGTTTACTTCAATCAGGGGACACATTGCCGTCCTGGTCCTAAGAACAGAAGAGTTTTTCAATGTTCATCTAGTTTTGTCCATGTTGTTTTTAGGCACAGATGCATCAGCTTATTTGAGCAACTGGAAATGTATGGGAGCAAAGACTCCTGAAACTGAAATGGGAGCAAAGACTCCTCTTTTGTAGTTTATACTGTTTTCATATTAGCACATTAGTAGTTAGTCTTGCAAGTTATTTTGAGCTATTATTTTTCTTCTTTTCAAAAATTAGGATTAAAAATGAGTATATATTTTTCTTTACTGTAATTATTATGCTTTTACTTGTATTTGTATAATTATTATATGTTTATTTTAATTTGTGAATGCTCTATATAGAAAAACAGCAAAAATTATGACACACATATATCATTAACATTTTATTAATAGAAAACATGACCTTCTTTATCCCTTTGGAAAATCATTTATATAAATGAAGCAAAGAAAATAAAATCAATGTTTAATGAGCATAGAATGCTTTCGATAGGAGTTATTCACACTGAGATACCAAATGCTAACACATGACTTATTTATTATGGAATCCAGAGAAAAAAATGCTTTTTCATTTTGGGAGAAGTTTAGTTAAACATTTTTAAAAAGTTATTGATAGTAACTGTGATGAAGATGTGTAGACAATTCTACTAATATCTGATTGTTCCGGATGAACCTATTCTAAGATGATCAACATGGCAATGTCATATGTATTATTGAAATTTTAATCACCTAAGATATATGTCTTATAGACTTAAATACATTGAAAATATTCCAAATTTGCTTAGTAATGTATATTTTTAAATTTTACATGCATTCTTCCTTTTAAAAAGCTAGATTTGAAAAACACAAAGATGAATAATACAAGTCTTCTGTGATCCAAAAGTATACATACTATCGTATATAGTATATATCAATATAGTATATAGTCTAAGATTATTCTCAGAATTATTCCATGTAATCAGTGTATCAAAAAGATAGGCAATTATAGGGCTCATATGAGGCAGACAATCAAGAATGCCTGACACCCAAATCTTGTGGTAAAGAGGTAAAGAGTGTAAACCAACATCTCTGCCAAAACAAGTGTAAACACTTTGACAAAATATAAAAATCACGTCAAAGGCAAGAGAGAATAGCTGAACCCAGGATAATCAGAGACGGTGTGGGGAGAGAGAAAAGCCTCTGAACACTAAGCTGACTTTTCAGAAGATTTTTCCCTGAGGGAATTTGCTGACTCTGCCTTTGTGAAGGAGGATCAGCATGCAGGCTGTGCCCCAGCAGAGGACTACTGCTGAGAGGAAAAAACTTAGCAGATCTTCTGTTGGACTCTTGGGAATGGAAAGAGAAAATGGATACGTGATGTCTCCTAAATATATGGCTGTTTTCCCCTCTCAAGCTGCATGGAAGGTGAGGTGAAAAAATGTTGCACAGAAAGTCTCTGAAGACAAAAGCAGCACAATAGCAGCCTCTGGGGAGAAGATGTCTGGCCTCCACTTTGAGCCCAGGGAAGTCAGCATCACATCAAGTGCCCGCATTGTTCAGATATTACATTAGCAAAATGGGACATTAAAAAACAAAATTAGAGATAAGGGCAAAATAGTTTCTGCTGGGTATTGAGGGGGGGAGCGGGACGGGGTGGAGTGGGTGGTAAGGGAGGGGGTGGGGGCAGGGGGGAGAAATGAACCAAGCCTTGTATGCACATATGAATAATAAAAGAAAAATGAAAAAAAAAAAAAAACTATGACTAAATTACTAAGGGAAACAGAAGAAAATATTGACAGGGTAAAGCAACTGCTTTTGCTAAAAAAGAACTAACTGCTTACTTAGACCCATAAGTTAACGTAAAGCAGAATAAAACTTGACATTGCTGTCTTCATTTTACATCTGTCTCCTTTCCAGAGTCTCTCTGTTCTGCAAACACCTTGAGTTCCAGGAAGGACAGGACTGACAGATTACATCTTTATGACAAGGCACCAAAGCTCCTGGAAGGAAAGGATCAGCAGAGCCTCATAGGACAGACCCTCTGCCCTCAAATGAGGACAATTATAATGATGAGGCTGCACTCTGAATCTGGAATGACCAGATTGTTCCCCTAAAGTGATGACAGTAATAACAACTCCTTAAAACCCCTCACCCAACCAGAACTGTGATAATAGTTAACCTTTGACCAGGATGTGGTAATTGTGCATACCTTTCTCCCCTTTCATGCTTTTTCATTTTCCTTTAGTGAACTCTAAAGCTTATGTCTGTATCCCAAAGATGAGCTGAAATGCTTACTTTGTCACTTCCCATGTTGTGCCCATGAGACATTAAGAAATCTCCTTTCTCTGCTCTTCACACTACTAATCTCTTTATTTGGTGCATTGGGCTGAATGACTGGAACATGTGGGAACCACCAGAGATGGGTCTCTAACCTGGAACTCCAATTATATGTTGATTACATCAGAAAAGCTGAAATACTTAAAAGAAATAATGAGATTCTAACACCGAAGAGATAGAACTTTTAAAATGAAAAACTTGATAGTTACATGTTACAGTTGATTTGATACGCAAAACAAAGACATAATGATATGGATGTCAAAGAACTGAGTGAAGGAGCTGGAAATATAGCCAAAAATATACAATAAAGTGGATGTAACAACACTAACTACCCCAGGTAAGACTGGTTCAAGAAACCTCCAGCTGTACCCCATTAACTCACAGAAACATATGCTCATAAGTGATTCTTAATAGAAGCAATAAATCCTAGGGTGGTTTGTGATGCACAACAAAGGATGAAGCTCATTGAAGCCATGTTAGTACAAACAAAAGAAAGCCAAACATAGGCATATCTTAGTAAAATTCCTTACAAACAAACAAAAGGAGGTAAACTCATTCTGAGTGTGGAGGGAAAAATTATGCTCAAAATACAAACAATAGCATTTGGAAAAATAAAATAAAATCTGGATATAAAAAGACAATAAACTAGATTCTAAAAAGCTGAAGAAAATAACCTCTAATATGAAATTAAATGCTTGTCAAATATATCCTTCAAAATCAAGGTAAAATTAATTCATAGACAAATTCAAAGAGAATTTATGCAAGAACTATGTATGAGAACATATTTATAAGATAACAATAGTCTCTTCTGTTTGAATTCAAATATGTCTAAATTTAAAGTGCCTAAAATGAAGAGAAAAAAATAACTAGATATAAAGTCTTCTACCTTTCTTACTTTATTAGAGAAATGTTAAAAGTAACATTATTGAACAAAGAATCTGTAATTTAGGGTATTTACGGCTGGAGGAGTGGTTAAAGTGGTAGAGCACCTGCCTACCAAGCATGAGGCACTAAGTTCAAACCCCACTACTATCAAAAAAAAAAAAAAAGAATATGTAATTTAATCTACAGAAAAATTTAATGTTATGAAACAAAATAATGTATAAATAATAAAAGAAAATAGATCATAAAATGCTCAATAAATACAGAAAAACAAAAAAGTAGCAATATGAAATAGATGGTCAAAGGGAAAGCTAATGAGTAGTAACATAAAATTGAATATATTAGGAATTGCACTAAATGCAAATGGGCTAAAACCACTAATGAAAAGACCAAGTGTTCAAAACAATAGCTAAAACAATACCTTGCAAGAGACGCAGAGAAGTTGGAAAAAAAAGTCTGTGCACACACAACCCTAAATAAAGCCATTATTGTTGTATGATAATAAGCCTCCTGAGATGGTAAGGGAGGAAATATTGATCTGTTTCCCACTAACTTAACTATGTAAATCAAAATTTGAGAATAAAAAATGAAAGAAAATCCAGACCTATAGTTGCCTTTAAACTTTCCTCTAAAAAGAGTAGAAAGAAATAGCAGCCTCCCCTTACCCCACAAACACAAAGAATGACACAGAACCTGAAAGAAACCTAGCACCTATGAACTCATGGGCGAACACAGAGGATGTTACATCCCACAGCAGGATATCATTTGTTTTAAGTACAGCTATGGTATCTTAAAAAGTTGACCTCTTAATAAGCCATAAAGCAAACCTCACTGGAGCTCACAGCATTGATATAATTCAGAGTATTTTCAACATACCAATAAAAGTAACTAGAAAATTCCCAATTGTTCAAAAAGTGTGTTATATATGTCTGAATAATTCATGCATAAAAGAAGAAATTACCATAGAAATTAGAATCATAATGTAAACATAACATAAACGTTTAGGATTGGAGATGTAATTCAGTTTAGGGTTCAGTTTTAGAGTTGTGTGTCATACATGAAGCCCTGGGTTCAATCCAAGCACCAAAAAAAAAAAAAAAAAAAGAGAGAGAGAGAGAGAGAAGGAAGGTAGGAGAAAAAAATTTTTGAAAATTTAAATTGGTGCCAAGAAATTTATAGCATATAACATCTTGAGGCTTTTATCCCAAAGCTGAACTTTTAATGTATTTTTATTTTTTTTGTCAGTACTGGGGATTGAAGTAAGATTTTTTATGCTTGATAGGCAAGTGCTCTACCACCTGAGCCACATCCCAGGCTCCAAGCTAAATATTTAAAAGAATATATCCAATTTACAGAAATTAGGAGAGAGAGATTAGTAAATGCAAATAAAAGCAGATGTCAGTGAAATTGAAAACCTGAACAAAATAGAGAGCATCAATTTAGTCAAAAGTTGTCTATTCTAAAAAAAAGTGAAATTTATAAAGTTTTAGCAAGACAAATCACTACAAGAAGAAAGAAAAAATAAAAGTAACATCAACATGAATAAATAGATTCCTGTACTGGATATTCTAATAGTGCAAAGCAATGAACAAAAATAAATAAGCAGATACCAGGCAACAATGACAATAAACAAACTGCAGCTACACCTCGAAAATGAATGAATTCCACAGATCAATAATATAGAATGGAAGAAGTTAGAGATAAACTCATATAATGTATGATTTCTTTATATAAAATACAAAGGCAACAAAAACAATTTATGCTTTTAGAAGCAAATAGCCTATAACTTTCTTGAGTTATTTAGTAGAAAGCAAATTTGGTAAGTGGGAGGGGATTCTTGTGTGCCTGACATGTTCTGTCTTTTGATCTGAGTACTGCCTACATAAAATGTGCTGAATGTAAACAAATTATTAAAGATGCACCCTTATGATTTGTTTACTTTTCCACTTTCATATTAAACTTTCAGTAAATACTTGCATTAAACAACAACAAAAACCCTTGATAATGAGCAAGTAGGCTAATCTGTTTTCCTAAACTTAATGCATAAAAAGAGGCAATTTTTCTCAAAGAATAATGTAAATAAATAGATAGAGAACAAAAAGAAAGAAATGAACAAACCAATAATCAATTAAGACTTCTCCCAGGATGGATAGAAGTGATGTGATATTTCCTAGATAAGCTCAGGCATGAAGCAAGCATACACCATGGAAAGAGTGAGCTACTTCTCATCACATAAACATTAGGCTTCCTAGGGATCAGTCTGTTGAACTATTGAGAACCACCACAGTATTTCAGTGATCAGATTTTAATTGGGATTAATACTTTATCGGTGCAAAGGTGATGCTCAACACACTCTTATTCTCAGATCTTTACAGGAAAATAATAGAGGCAAAGTTTAATAAAGCCTTGTCATTTGGTCAAACAAAGCCTAAATGATCTCACAGCACATCACCTAAAGGCATCAACAGAGAAGGACTACCTCAAAAGGGTAGCATTTAGGAAATATAAGCAGTCCAATTCAGAAGAATCATTGCCTGGTCTTGTTCATTGCTGACAATCATATTGTAAATGGCAATTGAATTGTATTGAAAAAACTGTTACATCATATCAATGTTGCAAAAATATTTTTGGGGAGAGGGCTGATTTCCATTATGAGCCAGAAAACCTCCTAGACAAATTCTAAAAGAGCTAATACTCAATGTTGCAAATTTTCATTGGATATGTATTTTATTATTTTCTTATACATGATGTATATGTTAGGTCCCTGGCATTCTTGGGGCAGGCGGAAGACCCTGAGGCTAGCACTGAAACCAGACTCCTTGATTCATGACTGCTTGCCCAACTCCCCTGTTTGTTTCTCTGCTTGAAAAATACCTCAGGAACTTCCAGTTACTCAATTAGCCAGACATGTTGACCTGTTCAATCTGGTGACCACAGATAATCAGAGACCAGACTCTGTCTCCCTCTCTCATGGCTTGGACACTCCTGTAAAGCACATGACCCATTTCAGCCAAGCTGCTACTCCCTAATCTTGGTGGGGGGTGGGGAGGTGGACAGCCCTGTGGTCTGGTCCACACTTGGCCTGGTCTTTGTTTGCCAATACCTTACAGTATATATTTATTTGACATTAAAATTATATACACACTACATGGACAGGCTTTAGCAATTTTATGTTTCTATACATTAATTAAAATTTTTTAAATTTGCTTTATTAAAAACAAAGTTTTCTCTGAATCCTCCTATGGTTAATCATATTTTACTGAAATTAAAACATAAGAGTCAATGCTCTTCCTGAGCTGTGTTTGCTGTTCCTGTTTCAGGTCAAAGCAACACATAGGACAAAGTTAAACAGGTAGGAAACATTTTATTCAAGGCTTCATTCTTCTAAGTAGAGGAGAGAAGCCAGGCAAAGCTCAACTCAATTGAGACAAAAAGCCTCTGAAAACCAGTTTGGGCATAATCTTAGACTTCCTGAGTTCTCTTACAAACCTTACTCAAAGGAAAAGTAAAATTTCTCACATTTTCAGGTCAGGAGGAAAACTTATAACGTAGAGTGGTCAGCTGAAGTTAGGTCCTTAGGTGGAAAACTTTCTGGAGAACCTGGGATTTAGAACCCTGTCTTTCTGGATAGTTGCATGTCACAGGCAAGGGCTCTCTGGTCTTTGAGAAAAATAGTCCTGGATGGCAAAGCCTGCCATAAGCTTCTAAAAAGATTTGCATTTCAAAGGGGCAGGAAAAAAATTTACAATGACAAGTTTTCTACCTTAAAAGGTCTATGAAAGGGAAGGTCAGGGACCTGGAGTCAGGAAGAAGCCTATGTGTAATCCCGTGAAGAGAAAGGTAGAACTGTCTTTCTCAGAACATAGTTTCAACAGTTCTCATTTTTCCATTTTCTTTCATGAGTACACAATATTTCTACCATATTCACTCTCCTACAACCTTTCCTTATAGAGGAGCTAATACTTAATGAGCTGCCAATGTTGCAAATTTTTATTGAATATGTATTTTGTTATTTTCTTATATATAATGTACATATTTATTTGACATTAAAATTACATACACACTACATAAACAGATTTTAGCAATTTTATGTTTGTATACATTAATTAAAAATTTTTAAGTTTGCTATATTAAAAACAAAATTTTCTCTGAATCTTCCTATGGATAATCATATTTGACTGAAATTAAAACATAAGAGTAAACACTCTTGCTCCTGTCTCCCATTGGCATCAATCCCCAGACAGTACCTGCTTTACCTTCTTGAGTAAAGTACTCAGAAGATCTCTAGGCTTGATTTGGCTGCTTAATATCATGACAATATCTCATGTTTGCAACTCAAAAATGTTGTTTCAACATACCTGATACAGAAGAGTTTTAGTTCTGTGAATGCCAAATATCAAATACTATACATTAAATTTATCACTACATAAAATTGATTAAAGAAAAAACCTCTCACAGTATTAGAATTCAAGAAGAAAATTGAAACTATTTGAAATATTTAAAATTTGTAAATTATTAAATCAGAAAAAAAAAACTTTTAACCAAATTGTCTAAGCTACCAGATGACTTCAGATGTATGCTCCTATTAGGTGCATATTATATGTTTGGTAAACGTATTTAAATAAGCAATTAATAAAATTGCATAAACTTTTATCTATAAAATAGAAATGCCTTTCTAACCATTTTTGGGGGAGTGTTTTTTTTTTTTAATATTGCAAGAGTATAAAAATGTCTCAGTTTCTGAGAAGCACCCCCTCTGTGTTTGCCCTCCTAGACTCACCTCCCATTCAGCTTCTATGCTCAAATTAACTCTTCCCAAGTGTGAGCCTGGCATTTGTTGTGCTTTAGTCTGATGCCACAATAGGCAACTACAGGTGCCTAAGGGAAGCATGTGCTGGTCCAGGAGAAGTTGCTGCTCTAAAACAAGAGACACCAACTACCCTCCTGTGACAAGGGGATGCTGCACTGATGGTCGTAGAAAGACTGTCCCTGAAAACAGGAGCAAGTTTGCAGAGAAGACAATGATTGAGCTGGTTTCTAAGAAACCTGGAGAAATGTGGTAAGAAGAGAAAATCATTTGAGAAGCATAAACTAGAATTAGAAAAGTTATTTATAGCCTGCATCCAAAAAGCTCAGTGGAAATCTATGGAACAGCTCAAATTTTAGGCGATTTGTATGTAGAAGGCAAGCCTCCAAAGGTAGTTGTAGGTTTAACAAGATTTATGCCAAGTTTTCATGTAGAGAAGAAAAGTGTCTGTATTTACTTTTTCTTTTCCTCAGTTTTCTCTGGGCAAATGCTTCAAGTGTAAAACCTATTTAATGAGGTGTTTGACTGAAAACACATCTAAGATTAAGTATTAAAAAAAGTTGACAATCCAATAATCACTGCATTTCTGCTACATTTGGGAAATATAACAGACACCCTCCCAGTACACTTCGTGGAAGTCTCTGTTGAGCACAGGTATGGCATTCTCTCTGTTTTCTGAAGGGTAGAAAGAGAGCTGATAGAGTTCATCCCTTTGGCCCAATGCCTAGTCTACAAAAGGAGAACCAGGGTCTGTCATAAAGTACAGACCCATGTCAAGTCCAGAAGAGGGTATAAAGAACAGTCTGTTCCAGGGGCAGGTATCATCACTGCAGGGCCCTGAGCTATGTGGTGCACTCTGTGCCTTAGTCCTCTCCAAGAGAGCTGGCGTTCATCGTGCCTGTTAACTGATTCAAGAGCACAGTGCTGGCATCCCTCAGGTGCTGTGAGGACCAACTGTGTGTATTCATTGTGGTGAAAGTACGTGTGTGAGGCAAAATAAGGTTTGAAGACAGAAAGAATATTTTGTATTCTACAGTTTCTAGAGGAAGTAAAAAGCTGAAGAGGATTTTCTCAATAATGGAGAATGGGGAAAATCCTCAACTCAGCTTCCCAATTTCCAGATAAATCAGGAACTTGGTATCTGTAATGAAAAACATTTCAAAATATTTCACTAAAAAAGTAACACTCAAGAAAGTTTAATAAGGTTTATTTTAGTAAAACAGGATAAATTAAAAGAAAGAGAGAAGAAAAAGGACAGTAGCTACCACTGTTAACAGCAACGGTGCAGTCTCTGATCAGAAGGTATCCAAATTCTTTGTGTCCCAAGTGGAAGAATCCATGGAAGGACACATGGATGTAAATGGAGTTTATTAAAAGATATGGAGGGGAATCAAAAAGGGGGTCATAGTGGAATCAGGTGGAAGCTGGAAACAAAGAGAGCATGTTTCTCTTCTCCAAGTGCTTTTATTTTTTAAAAATTTTTATTTTATTGTTTTTACATTTACTTATATGTGTATACATTATTTGGGCCACTTCCCCCACTCCCAACCTCTGGGCAGAACCTGTTCCACCCTCTTGTTCTCCAATTTTTTTGAAAAAAAAAAACCATACAAGATAAAAAGGAAAGTATGGTGTTTTTCCTAGTGTGAGATAAAGATAGCTATATAGGGAGATTCCTAGCATTGATTCCATGTACACATGTATTACAACACATGTTGGTTCATCTCTTCCAGACCTCTTCACTGCTTCCTAGGCCCCTTCCCATAGTGGTCTCTGCCAGTTAGATATTATATTCACTCCTATACAGTGAGCATATCAACTACATTCAAGTTTTTGGTTTCCTTTCCTTTCCCTGTCCCTCCCTTGAACACAGGAAATTAATGTGAGTCAACTCCCTGTATAGCTATCCTTATCTAAACCAGCAAAAATACTTGTTCCTTCCTATTATTGCTTATATTCTCTCTTCAACAAAATTAGAGATAAGGGCAAAATAGTTTCTGCTCTGTATTGAGGGGGTGGGGAGGAGAGGGAGGGGGTGGAGTGGGTGGTAAGGGAGGGGGTGGGGGCAGGGGGAGAAATGACCCAAGCCTTGTATGCGCATATGAATAATAAAACAAACAAACAAACAAAAGTCTCCCCTTAGTGTGTGACCCATCCTAGTACAGGGTGATAGGCAGGGATCTAGTTTCAGTTTTCTGCAGGCAGATAACCACTTTTCCCAGCAACATTTGTTGAAGAGACTATCTATTATCCATCATATGTTTTTGGTGCCTTTGTCAAAAATAAGGTGGATGTAGCTGTGTGGATTTATATCTGGGTCCTCTATTCTGTTCCACTGGTCTTCATATCTGTTTTTGTGCCAGTACCATGCTGGTTTTATTGCTATGGCTCTGTAATATTGTGATACCTCCAGCATTGCTCTTTTTGCTGAGTATTGTCTTGGCTATTTGCATTCTTTTCTGTTTCCAAATGAACGTTAGGGAGATGTTTCAATCTCTTTGATGAATGTCATTGGGATTTTGATGGGAATTGTGTTAAACATGTAGGTTGCTTTTGGTAGAATAGCCATTTAAACTATTTTGATTCTGCCAATGCATGAGCATGGGCGATCTTTCCACCTTCTGTAGTCTTCCTCAGTCTTTTTCTTCAGGGGTTTGTAGTTCATTTTGCTCTGAGTCCTGTATCGAATTTTTTTTTTTTTTTTTTGATGAGAGTGGTTTCCATCCCTTGTTCTTCTTCCCATTGCTCCACTTGGTGCTGTGCAACTATGTTCTTGATAGGCTAGTTGGTGGTTTCAATTGCCTCTTTCTTTCCTAGATTTAATTTTTGTGTTGTTACTGTCTTGGTTGTTAGCTAGGTTGGTGTGCTATTTCTGTCCCTGGCCTGAAGGTGTAATTTGGCAATAACAAATTCACAAGTTCAATGCCAGATCAGTTGTTTATATATTATATAGAAGACCCCTTTATGATATTATCTATAAATAAATGGTGGAAGTTGGTGAGGGTAATGCTTTCTAAGCTAGACATAGAAATTTGGGAAATTGGTGAAGGTGGCACTGAAAAGGTGGGTGGGAAGTGGAGTGGGTGAGTGGGGTAAGAGGTATGGGGGCTGCTAGGTTTTGTGGCTCTTGTGTGTGTTTGGATATATTTCTGTTGTAGTGTAGGGTGCATGTGTCAGGGATTACAGGGGGTTGGGGTTGTGTAAAATTGGCACTGTAGGCTAGTCAGCGGGTGGTGAGTGTGTAGGAGGGAGGGGTAGTGCAGTGACTAGTTGGAGGAGGATTGGAAGGGGAGGTGAAGACGGGGAGAGAGTAGATAAGACAGAGCAGAAAGAGTAGTTAGGAGAGAGAACAATGGATTGTAGCACAGGAGAAGGAGGGAGAGTGAAGATGGTAAGAATAAGGATGAGAAGATAGTGATGATGAAGTTAATAACACAGAAAGAAGATAGAAACAAAAATAAAATACAATAAAACCAACAAAAACACCCAATTAAACACATCAGGTTCAGGACCGGTAGAATTTCAGTCTTTGGTTCAAATTCTGAAGTTATTCCTCCTGCATCCAGTCCTAGTTTTGGCATAAAAACAGAACCTCTGACGTGGTCTCACCAGGCTACTGGCTTGTGAGTAGTGTTTGGTTCTTCTATCTACCATTTTAATTGAAATTGTGAGCTGAGGTAATTCAGCTGCAGCTGTGTTTGGTCAGCTTCTCCCCCGGTAAGGTGGGGCAGTTTTGGTTTTGAATGTTGCCCTCTGGCCCAGGAGATCAGCTGTGGGATCCACCACCTGCCCTGCTTTGGGAGGTGGCTTGTCATCCTGCCTCTACTCTCAGTCTTTGCTGCCTTTCCTGTTTTTGTTCACTGTGAGTTCAGTGCTGAGAGTTTAGCTATTTGCCCCACCCCTATTCTCTAAGGCAGGTAGTGTTCCACACACACCTCCACTGTCAGTGTT
This sequence comes from Castor canadensis, assembly GCF_047511655.1. Taxonomy (NCBI): domain Eukaryota; kingdom Metazoa; phylum Chordata; class Mammalia; order Rodentia; family Castoridae; genus Castor; species Castor canadensis. The sequence goes on from NC_133389.1 coordinate 13,054,423, forward strand.
CGATTATACTTCGCTTTTGTTAGGAGGAGTCTGCCCAGGAGCTGTGCTTATTTATGTTCCCGGGGATTGGTGGGTAGGGGAGTCACGTGGAGTGCATCATGCTCACCTGTTTTTTCTGCCAATTCACTTACAAGCAGATTTGGAGCCAAGAGCAGTGGACAGAAATGGCACCAACTTTTCTCAGTGCAGCTCAGCATGGGAAGGCTTTCCATGGGCTAGGGGTTCAGGATGTCACAGAGTTTGATTCTGATTGAAGCTCTGTTTTCTGCTTGATGGAAGAAGAAGAGAAAGAAAGAAAAAAAAAGGAGAGAGAGAGAGAGAAATGACTGGGAGGGAGGGCTCCTGAGGCCAGATCCACCTTGTTATCTGTGCTGTGGGTCACAGCTTTTAGTGCAATTAAAGACTGATTTAAAGGTCAGTCTTTGAATTTTTTTCTACACCTAATGTGATGGCAGTTATTATTTTGGATAGAAGAAATCAAAATTACCCAAGGGTAGTTCTGGTCTCAAGGAGGTTTCTGGAGTCATGGAGCTTAAGCTTTCTGTTTCTGTTCCCTAGCCACAATCTTGGATCTGTTCAGCATCATATTTTTCTGATGAAAAATATGATTTTTAAAAAGGAAACTTACTTATCAAAAGAGGATTACTAGAGCTTTACTTTGTTGGGGTCCTTTTTTTTAAATACAGGAATGTATATATGTATGTGTAGTCTATGAGGTACATATATTATACATGCAATATGATTATTCCATACTATTATGCATATATTTCATTCCTTTATATCTGTTTTTAATAGTTTGTAGTTATCCTTGTAGTGGTCATTTATATCCTTTGTTAAGTCTATTCCTAGGTATTTCATTTTTTTGAGGCTATTGTAAATGGCATTGTTTTCCTATAGTCTTTCTCAATCTGTTTGTTGTTGGTATACAGAAAGACTACTGAATTCAGTAAGCTGATTTTGTGTCCTGCTACTTTGCTGAAGCTGTTCACAGTGTTTAGGAGTCTTGGGGAGGAGTTTTTTTGAACTTTAAGGTCTTAAGATCATGTAATTTGCTAATAAAGATAGTTTGACTACTCCTTTACCTATTTGATTTACATATATTTCTTCTTGTTGTCTTATTGCTCTGGCTAGGAATTCCAGGACTATGTTGAATAGGAGTGGGAGAGTGGGTACCCTTGTCTCCTTCCTGACTTTAGGGAAAATGGTTTCAGTTTTTCCCCATTAAGTATGATGTTGGCTACAGGATTGTCATATGCAGTCTTTATAATGTTGAGGTACATTCCTTCTATTCCTAGTTTCCTTAGAGCTTTTATCATGAAATGGTGTTGAATCTTATCAAAAGCTTTTTCTGCATCTGTTGAGATAATCAAGTGGTTTTTGTATTTGCTTCTGTTAATGTGCTGTTATTATATTTAATGATTTGAATATATTGAACCATCCCTGCATCCTAGGATTAAGCTCATTTAGTGATGGTGAATTATCTCTCTGATATGTTGTAGAGTTAGTTTGCCATAATTTTATTGAAGATTTTAGAATGGATGTTCATTAAGGAGATTGGCCTTTAGTTCTCCTTTTTGGATGTGTCCTTGTCCAGTTTTAGGATGAGTGTAATGCTGACTTCATAGAATGAGTTAGGCAGTGTTCCTTCCCTTTCTGTTTCATGAAAAAGTTTAAGGAGTGGTATTAATTCTTCTTTAAAGGTCTGGTAGAATTCAGAGAAGAATCCCTCAGATCCTGGACTTTTCTTTTTTGGGAGAGTCTTTATTGCTGCTTCAATTTCATTATGTGTTATAGATCTGTTTAAGAGGTTAATATCCTCTTGGCTCAGTTTTAATGATCATAAGTGTCTAGAAATTTGTCCATTTCTTTAACATTTTCCAATTTATTTGGATATAGCTTCTCAAATTAGTCCCTGATGATTCCCTGGATTTCCTTTGTGTTTGTTGCTGTCTCCCCTTTTTTATTTCTCATTTTACTTATTGGAGTCTTTTCCTTCCTCACTGTAATCAGATTTGCCAGTGATTTGTCAATCTTGTTTTTTTTTTTTCAATAAACCAGCTTTTTGGTTCATTGAGTCTTTGTGTATATATATAAATATATATAATTTTTTGGACTCTATTTCATTATTTTTGGCCTTTATTTTTATTATTCCTCTCCTTCTTCTTGTTTTGGGTTTTGTTTATTCTTGTTTTTCTTGGAGTTTGAGATGTAGCATTTGGTTGTTTATTTCAGATCTCTCTGTCCTTTTAATATATGCAATCATGGATATAAACTTTCCTCTGAGGACTGTATTTTATATGTCTCGTAGATTTTAATAGGTTGTATTTGCATTTTCATTAAATTCCAGGAACTTTTTTTATTTCCTCTATTATTTCTTCTATGACCCAGTAATTGTTGAGTGATGTGTTGTTCAGCTTCCAATTTTTATTTGCTTAATTTTTGCTGCTGTTTTTTGTTGTTGAGTTCTAATTTTACTGCAGTGTGATCAGATAGAATGCATGGGATTATTTCCATTTTCTTATATTTGCTGAGGCTTACTTTATGCCCTAAAATATGATTGATTTTGAGGAAAGTTCCATGGTCTGCTGAGAAGAATGTATATTGTGCTGTTGTTGGATGAAATATACTATAGACATCAGTTAGGTCCATTTGATTTATTGTGTCATTTAGTTCTAGGATTTCTTTGTTGATTTTGTTTTGTTGGATGACCTATCCATTGGTGATAGAGGGGTATTAAAGTCTCCTGCTACCACTGTGTTGGTATCTGTATGTGCTTTTAATTTCTTTGTTGTATGTTTGATGAAGTCATGTGCAATAACATTTGGTGTATATAGGTTGATAACTGTTACTTCCTTTTGATGTATTTCTGTCCTTTTTAGTATGAAGTGACCTTCTCTGTTTCATTTGACCAATGTAAGTTTGAAGTCTACTTTGTCTGATGTAAGTAATAGGTATGACTGCCTGTTATTGGCTTCCATTAGCTTGGTAAATCTTCTTCTAGCCTTTCACCCTAAGCCAGTGTTTATTTCTGTCAACAAGGTGGGTCTTTTGAAAACAAAAGATTGGCTGTTCTTCCTTTTTAATACAGTTTGCTAAATGGTGTCTTTTGATAGGGTGTTGAGTCCATTGACATTCCGTGTTAATATTGATAGTTATGTGGTGAATTCTGCCAGTTAGTCACTTTTGTTGTTTATGGATTTGAGTGTGTGCAGCAGAATCAATGCCACTCTTTGGTTCCTTGTCTTTTCTTCTCCTGCAGTTTAATATTTCCCGTTCTTTCATTGTTTTGTTTGCTTTCATCTTCTTTGTGCAGAATTCCTTGTAGAATCTTCTGTAGTGGTGGCTTGGTGGTCATATATTGTTTTAGTTTCTATTTACTGTGGAAGAATGTTATTGTTCTGTCAATTTTGAATAGTAGTTTTGCTGTTTATAGTATCTTAGGTTTGAAATTATTCTCGTTCAGTGCCCAGAATACTTCACTCCATGCCCTTCTTGTTTTTAAAATATCTGTTGAGAAATCTGTGATTTTGAAGGGTTTACCTTTACACATTGCTTGTTTTTTCTCTCTTAAAGCCTTCTCTGGTCTCTGTGCTTGTTTAGATGATAATATGCCATGGAGAGGTTTTATTTTCTTTAAGTTTAGTTGCTATCTTGAAGCTTTCTGTACTTGAATGGGGGAATCTTTCTCAAGATTTGGGAAATTTTGTTATTATGTTATCGAATTTATTACATACATATCCATTTGGCTTGCACCTCTTCTCCTTCTTCAATGCCCATTATTCTCAGGTTTGGTCTTGTGATGTAGTCATTGATTCCTTGTATGTTCCTTTCACAGATGCTGAGTTGTTGTACAAAGATTTCTTCTGCTTTTCTTTAATTTCTATTTTATCTTCGAGTTATGAGATGCTGTCTTCCACTTGTTCTAGTCTTCTGGAGTGACCTTCCACTTTTGTTTGTTTGTTTGTTTGTTTGTTTGACTAAAGAGACTTTTTATTTCCAGGAGTTCTATTTTTTTTTTTCCTGAGGTTTTCCATGTCTTTGTTCAACTCCTTTTTAAATATTTTGTGTTGTCCTCTTTGTTTCATCTCTCTCTCTTTTTTATACTGTCCTTTGTTTCACTTTGGTGTTTGTTGAAGTCCTCTCTGGGCTCATTTAGTTGTTTCTCTGTCTTCTCACGTTCTTTGTTTGTGGAATATTGAAATTTCTTGTACTTTCTGGTTAACCATGTCTAGTACCTTCTCCATGAGTTTTTCATTGACCACTTCCATGATTTCCAGTTTGAGGGATTTTTTTTTTCTGGGTATCTCTGGACTCATTAAAGATATTTATCATTGTTTTGTTGGAGTCAGGAAATAGGTGTCCATTTTCTTTATTTCCCACTAAATCCTCCATTGAACTGTCCTGTTTTTGTTGTTGTTTTGTTTTTGTTTTTTGTTTTTTGTTTTTTGAGGAGTGTAGTGTTCTTCCCCTCTTCTTGTCCCCATTGCTCCACTTGGTGCTGTGCAACTATGTTTTTTATTAACTAATTGCTGGTTTTAATTGCCTGTTTTCTTTCCTTTGATTTAATTTCCATGTTGTCACTAACTTAGTTGTTAATGAGGTTGATGAGCTAATTCTGGCATGGAGGTATAAATTAGCAATACCAAATTCACAGGTTCAGTGACAGATCAGTTGCTTACATATTATACAGAAAACTTCTTGGTGATAATATCTATAAACAGTGGCAGTTGGGAGGGATAATGATTGTTTGGCTACAGATAGAAACTTGGGTAACTGGTAAAGGTGGTACTAGAAGGTAGGGCAGAAAATGGTTCTGAGTGGAGGAAAACATATGGGGGCTGCTGTGTTTTGAGGTCCTGTGTATATTTGGGTGTATTTATGCTTTTATAATGGAGGTTGCTTGTGTCAGGAATTGCAGGGGCTGGGGATGTGTACAGTTGGAGTAGTAGGCTAATCAGTGTGTGTGTGTGTAGGAGGGATGCACAGTGTGATGACAGACTGGGGATGGATGTGGGAGTGAAGACAGAGGGAGAAAACATGATAAAGAGGTAGAAAAAGTAGTTGGGAGGTAGAATAAAGGATTGTAGCACAAGAAAAGAACCAAAGTAAAGAGGATAAGAATTGGGATAAGAAAATGGTGATGTTAAAGTTAATAATACAGAAAAAAATTACAACAATAAAATGTTCAGTCTGCTTGGTAACAGTTTTGGTGTTATTCCTTTGGTGTCCAGTCCTGCTACTGGTGTTTGATATTCTGGGCTTTGTGGGGAATGGTACTGCCCCTCTTATTGGACAGCTTGCTGTGGAGATGGCTGGAGGGTTTTTTCTTTTTTTCCTGCTTTCCTTGGTTGTATGGGCTGTCCATTGCAAGTGGGAGCCCTAAAGTGGTCTCACCAGGTGACTGGCTTGTGAGAAGTACATCGTTTCTTCTGCTTACCAGGCAGGTTGTGATTGGGACCTGAAGTAACTCACTGATTGTTCATACAAGGTGTTCATATCTGTTGTTATTATCTCCAGGCAGCAGCTAAATTGGCCTACAGCTGCAATTCTGGCTCATCAGCACATCCCCAAGCAAGATGGGACTGTTTCATTTGTGTATAGCCCTCAGTCCCATGAGATTAACTCAGGGATCCACCGTGGACCCACTTTGGGTGGTTGACTTTTTGCCCACCCATGCTTTCAGACTTAGTTGCTTTTCCCACATTTGTTCACTGAGAGTTTGGCTTCTTGTCCCACACTTGTTCTCCAGGGCAGGTTCAGCATTTCACTCTACACATGCTGTTGGTGTTAGATTACAATTCTCTGTTTATGGTTCTCAGTTTTATTGAGGGAGAGGGGCTTTCAATATGCCAGGAAGCTGTGCTGGATTATGTTCCTGGGGGGTGAGTAGAGAAGTCCCATGTGGTATATGTGGCTCACCTGTTAGGTCTACAGGTTTACACAGGCAGCTTTGAAACTGGCTGGCAGGGAGAAATGGTGTGCTGCTTTTCTCAAGGAAGATATTTCCTGGGACTGGGTTCAGCAAGGTGGGGTGTAGGGAGACTTTCCATGGGTTAGGGGTCTGGGATTTCTCAGAATTTGATTCTGGCTGATTCTCTAACTTCTTGTAGTTTTCTAATCTGCAAGAAGAAGGATCAGCTTGGAGCTTCTAAGAAAGACGAGTGGATCTTTTTTCCTTGGGGTTTATGTCTTGATGAGATGCTGAAAATGTAGAAGTCATCTTGCTACCATCTTGAGGGCACAGCCAACACATCAAAGTCCAAACAAGAAAAGAATGAAGAGAAATTGTGACAGATCCTGAGATCTAGAGCTTCAAGTGCCTTTAAAACTTGTGCTAACCTATGGGAGGGGAAGAAGCTGGTAATTCCTAATAATTTATGAGTGGGGTAGGGTTTGGGTCATTCTTTTACCAGGTGAGGGTGGTTTGAGTTGTCCTTGAGCCAGGGTGTGTATAGCCTACCCTCATTTGCAATTGAAAACAAGACTAGAGAAAGACAAGAATGTTCATCCTGAAATACAATATTAAGTCATATATTTTCCTAAGAGTCCCTAATTTTCCCTAATTCTAGCCTGCCTCACCACATTCGTTATCATGGCAGGTTTGCTGTGGGTGTTTAATATTTTCTGAGCTGGGGAACTCAACTTTGAATACATGTGGTCATATCTAGCAACCCCTAACTACTGTGATAAATTTCCAGCATAAAGATATTTGGTTTAGGGTGGGTTTATTACCTAAAACATAGCTGACTTGAGTCTTGTTATTATTCAAAAATATTGATTGGCACAGGTTCACCAAAAACTCAGTTAGGATGGGAATAAATTTTAGGATTTCTATGTGTCAGATATGCCCTATTCAAGGGCTTTACAGATGCTTCTTATCTAGAAAGAGAAGATAGGTAGGCCCCTTTAGTCTCTGTTTCCTATTCTTGTAACTGAACATCAAAAAGGACAAGAAAGGGTAAGTTTTCAGTTTTTACTCCCTGGTTCTGTCTTAACTATTGCTGACATGACCCTTTCAATTTTTTTAAATTACTTTTAATTCCCCTGTTTTTTCATCTCTCTCTATCCTGTCTTAATACAACTGCAATATAGTATGACTGTGAAGATATAATTTTGAAAAATGTTATACTCTACACTTGGCCATATGTGTATGTTTGAATTGTTGACCATAAGCCAAGCATTCATCCACACAGGAGATGTGGATAATGCATTGCAATTAGTAGTTAAAGGGCAGCAAGTTGTTGAGTCTGTGTGGGAGAAAATAAGGAGGCCCTAAAGGGCTATATTTCACAGTCCCAAAGTAGACTTAAATTGTTAGAAGCAAATGTTCAAGGACAGTCTTAAAATTTGCCATTCTAGACTTAGCATCTAATTTGTAGAAACTTCATAAAATAAAGGTGCATGCTTCAGCAGGATATATCAACACATTAAATAAATTTGCATTAACAATTAATTTCTTAACTAAAAGCACTTCATGATAGTGATGAATAGTAAGAAAATTATATTTATTAAATTATAATTTTGAGTGATTTTCACAATTTACTAAACAAAATATCCTTTAATGTGATTACTATTTCCAAGAATATACATATTTATTTTTTGACTTAGATAAGTTAATTTGCAGTGAAGAAGAGAAGAAAAAAAGAGCAGGAATAATCAAATCTTAGCAAAGTAGTGGCATGTCTGTACTAAGGAATACATTCAAATGTTATTTTTACTCTTAGAAAACAGGAAGCTATTCAGTGTCATAAAATATAATGCACAATCAAGCCTTCATGACCTAGACAGAATAGAACACTTTCTTTTTGGTAGTAAAATATGTGCTCCTACAAAGAGTACATTATAGGGAAAAGAGCCAGGTGTGGTGTGCCTACTGTAATCTCAGCATGTGGGAGACTAGAACAGGAGGATTCCAAGTCTAGCCTGTGCTACACAGTGAGTTGGAGGGCAGTTGGCAATATATAATGAGACTCTGCCTCAAAAGAATCAAAAAAAAGAAAAAGAAGGAGAAAGAAAGGAAGTTGAGTGTAATATTAAATAGGTTATTTATTCCCCAATAAACTTTTCTAATATGCTTCTCAATACATTTTATATTACACATCTTGAAATATGCAAAAATTGATTTTAATCTTTAGTAAATATTCTGCTTCATTGCACTAATTATTATCCAAAACATAAAGAAATTAAGACGATAAGAAAAATCTTCCTTTTTCTATAGATGAAAAGGAATGAAATAAAGTTACCACATGTGTGTACTTTACCACCTAGACATGAAATGTTATAAACAGTCTTGCCTCTGCTGTAGAGGAGAGAAATCATAGCACTCCCTCCTCTTGATATGAGTACATTGTGATGGTATTTACATTCAAACAAAGACAGGATCATAAGGGGTTTAGCTAGAGCTATTTGCTCATCAGGACGATGGGCCCATCAGGACTCATCCTTTTTAAGTATTCCATTTCTTTAGAAGAGAATCTAATTGTTTCTTCAATGATCCTGTGCTTTGCCTCAGCAATTGTGCCTGATAGGCTGTTCCATATGTTTATTATGTTCTAAGCAGGAAGAAAAAGTCTTGCTAACATCTGCTGTGGGTTGGTTTCCTTCTAATTCTCATTTAGATTCTTTGAGATTCTTACATTTCTGGAAATAGACATTCAATTGTCAAAACATGCTAACAAAATAGCATGTAGTTTAGCTGCTTAAATGTTTATGGTTGAGTCTTTTATTTTCATGTAATTAAATCTCATTATTAGAAATTAAGCTGATCTTGATTTTATCCTTTACAGAAAAATTAAAAGAATAAAATAATACTCTTATGTAACCACCCTCCATCAAGAGAAAATATTTTTTAAAAAATGTTCTAGTTAATGCATGAAGTGCTGTCTGTTAAAGACTGTACAGTTCTAGAGATATATAGAATTGAGCAGTAGCAAAGTAAATCAAATAAAAGGCTTTTTAAATTGAAAATCTCAAATTGTACCCATTTATTTCTTTTTTGTGCTTATATTAACATTTTGAATGTAAAGAATGTTTGCATATTTTATTAGAATGTTTGCATAAGCCATTTTAAACTCGAATTCAAAAGGCAAGAGATAAGTAACTAAAACCAATAAAAAGTCTTAAACAAGTATAAATTTTTTTCCGTATTTGCTGTACACTTCCATAGGACTCTTATAAACACCTTCCAAAGAAATGTTTATTATTTTGCTTTTCATATCACATTAAAAAGAATGAATCTCCAAGAAATAAATTGGCTTATCTAAAATGGCAAAATTGGTATGCCTTTGGGTCACACCATTATCACAAAGAATAGATTTTCCATATAAATTTGATCCACTTTTACATATATCCATTCTATAAATCATTGTCAAATCTGGGGAGCAGCTGTTATTAAATGAATTGTGTGAGCATGTGTGTGTGTGTGTGTGTGTGTGTGAAAATCTATAAGATAACTTTAAGATTATAGAATTTAGGGATAGATAGAAGACATAATACCAAAGAAGAAAGACATTCAGAGGATGGGAAGGAACTTGACATTTGATCCATACATCATCTCATCTAATTGGAATCTGACTCTGTCTGAAGACATTCAGAAGTCTGAAGGTGATAAAATACACACACAAACACACGCCAAAATAACAATAACAAAAGAAAATGAGGCTGATGACAACCACCATAATAAAAATGCTTGCATCATTAGGAAAATGAGCCCCAAATCTGAGTTTTACGGATTCTCACAGTGGAATCTTTCAGAAGTCTGAATCTGATGTAGTAATTTGGGCTACAGATTCTTTAGCTATACATGAGCAGCTCATCAGGGCCACAGCCATCATGTTTAGCACAAATGCCAGCGGAAGCTAAGAGACTGTACTTCCTGCAAATCAGCCATGGTTCTCTTAGCTATAGCCTATGTGACTCTATAGTAGCAAATGCATTTGATTACTAAGTACTTTGATGTTCCGTGTGCACTGTCAGAAAACCTGGTGAGAAATTGCTGTCAGTTTTCTGTACCTTTTCTTTCATCCAACTTAGATATTAAGAAAGAAATACTTGGTTTTTGAAGAATCCAAGATGCTAGTAGCATATTCTGGCTCTGGGTTGGCTTGGTGAGCATACAGACAACAAGGAACACCAGATACCACGAAACGAGAGAGTAAACATAGAGAATAGGCGTTATAGTGGCACAATGTTTCTTTGATAATGGAATATGCATTTCACCCTACATATTCTTGTTTTTGATACCATTATGTTTGTTGAAGAACTATAGATCCCCAAGATCATTTGTTTTGAGAAAATTGGTAGAACTTAAATACATACACTCACATATGGTATGGAGAAAGTGATGAAAGGATTAGTTGGTCCTTCGGTTCTTCAGGACAAAGAAGTTGGAGAGGTTTGGTTTCGGGATTATGTTGAAGCAGATTTTGTCAAATGTCTACTACACATTGTGTTGTGTGAAATATCTTCAATATTTTGTATTTAAAATTATGATGATAATTATTAACAGTGCCACATCGCACAGTGTATCTTGACAAAAAGCGATAAACACATTCTGTATTCATGGGATTTTCTAACTGCTGTAGCATCTTTGTACTAAAGCTTAAAATTCAAGCCAAGATTTACCATTTCTCATGAAAAAATGTTCTTCCTATTTATACATCTTCTACTTTGATTAGAATTGCTGTCATGCACTCTGTCTAATAAGCTTCAAATTTCTTACCTACTTCACTTTTATATTCACCAACATTATGTGGCATGAGACCAACCTCTCAAATTTTAGAGCCAAAGGTCCACATTTAAGCCCTAATTAATCTATTATTTATCATGTGATATAAGCCTATTTCCTTAATTTTTCTGAGACTATTGTCTCAAATGTAAAGAGAAAGAAAAAAATTTCATAAATGTGATATAAACATGGCGGGAGTAAACTGAATGTATAATTTCTGGCAGAGTTTGGAAAAAAGGGTCCTCAATGCCTTTTACCTTCTTTCTATATTCTTGACTTCCTTTTTTTGGTACATGTACATATTCTTTTATTTATTTCCACTTTATCATTTTGTAATGCCATTAACTTATACAAATAGCTCTTGCCTGGAGTAGTGCAATGGCAAAGTAATGGATTTTCAAACCACCAGCTCTTGCCCACCATTCACAACCATGTTTTTAACTATTGTTTCTATAACTTTTTGTAAAGTACAGAACTTATCATGTTGCATCTATTCAAAAAATGTTAAATATTTATCTAGGCTACAAATAAAACAAAGTAAAAGCCTGTGAGCATGGCATTGAAGAGTCTTCATGTTCTGTCTAATAGTATTTTCAAGATTAATTTCCCACCTTCAGAGTACTCTTAAGAATCTTTCATCCCTTGGTCAGGTCAAACTATTAGCTCTATTCCTTAAACAGCTCATTCTATCCTTACAGCTGTTTTAAAAAATATAACTGTAAGAAAATGAAATTGAATATTATATCCCTATTTGTCTTTACAAATAAATATGCAATTTAGGCATCATATAATGTTAGAAAGAACACACAAGACAGCCGTACTGCCACATTTGGGAACAGAGCTCTGACACTTTCTAGCTGTGGCTTTGAACAAATTACTTAATTTTCTATTTTACAGAAGTTTAGGGGTACTAAATTTCAGAGATACATTTGAACATCATATAGTTTTCATGAATGAAATTCTAGTATCCTTTTCAACAATCAATGAAGACTTTTCTTTCATTTACTCTTACAAATATTTACACAGTTGTCAACACTACTGATAAAAATATCAAATTAAATAATTACATGTACTAATGAATATTAATAATATTAATATTATTTCTTAAACACTTTAAGGTATACACATACACAAAGAAATGTGTTTGGCTCGACTGAGTTCCCAGAATATAAGATTCATTAAAGACAGTAGCAGAATTTTTGAACTTGATATTCTTTAGTAACAGGACAGAGAACAGTAAATCTAGGTAAAACAATGAAAAAATAATAATATTACAATGTACCCAAAGATGTTTATAAGTGCAGAAGGCATTTCATTATATATGAGCTTGTGATTTGATAGAGTAACATTTTAAATTACTCTAGGATGAAACTCATCATCAAATATCATACATCATGCCAACAGCCTTAAAATATACATTTGTCACTGTTTTCATAATTATTCTTAAATTATTTTTGCAGGCATCAAGAACTGTGACCAAGAATGTATCTCCCCCAATGAACTGTTTTCCTTCCCACTGCTCTTCTTTTCATTTGTTCTTTTCAAGTTTTTGTTCAAAAAGAAGTTCTCCTTCATGCTACACCTCTAGTGTAGAATGTTAATGCAAAGATTTGAGGTTTAAATTTAACAGACTGAACTACCAAGTACTAATTTTGGTTGGATTTTGAATTTTAGGGGTCGACTTGCATGATCCAAGCAATGGATAGTAATCGCACATCCTCACTTCTCTCTAAATAGAGTAACTCTTTAAAGTTTATTATCCCTATATAAATAGTACATGCTCAGTAGTGAAAATGTGAAAAGCACAGAAAGGAAAAGCAAAATATATCTACTCAGCATCACACGATCCAGAAAGTAATCAATTCATCTACTAACTACATATTCTTTCTTCAGCAAATATGCAGAAAAGCCTCTCTGTGGAGAAGATCTATGTTGGAGGATGATTACCAAGGTCTCCAAGGACACCAGGGTGTTAATGAAACTGGAATATAAATATAATTATGTGTACAATAGTAAAATGCATTTGTTAAATACCTAAGTGCATCCTACACATTTTAGGCTGTGACATACTACCTAAAATTTGAACAGGTGAATATATTCTCTGATTCTTTTCTCAGTTATTCATTTTGGAAAGCCTGATGGGTATCAGTATAAGAGTAATGACCTTGAGTGATTTCAGTTTGTATTTTCATTCTCTCTTGGAAAAATTTACATAGTTCTCACACTTTATTTGGAAATGTAACCACATTAAACAGACACTTTAAAAATCGTGATATCGACTGATACTAAATTCAGTGAAGCCAGGATTTTTAGGGTATTTTTGAAATAAGGAAAAATAAACTAGTTATTTGTTTGTAACTAAAATATTTGATCAACTATTATCTTAGAAAGGTATTTGTAGTAGCAAGGTTTGTATCTACATGTGTGTTGAGTAAAAACATGGCTTTTCATAGAACAATATATTTTCATAAAATGACAAACTCGCACAAAGTCCTAACTTTAATCCCCAGGACCCACCAAAATAAAATGAACTAAAAATAAAACAAATTAAGATAAGATAAAATAATAAAATTTAAAATAAATAAATAAACATTAGCTACACAGGTCTTTCTGGTTTTCTGTTCAGAAACAATGCACACTATTCAAAAGAAATATTACAAGCATAATGAGAACTAACAGTAGTTATAAACCTGAAACCTAAACTCCACTTCTGTCTGTATGTATTTGGACAAAGTTCTTAATCTTCAATTTCTTCTTTTTTTTTTTTTTGTTGTGGGAGAGGGATTTGAACTCAGGGTTTCATGCTTGCAAAGCAGGCACTCTATCATGGTGCCATTGTGTTACATGAATGTTGTCTATAAACTGCTGAAAACATGAAGTCAGTTGCCATTAATCTCTACTTCACCCGTTTTTCTATTCACACTGCAAACAAAAATAGCAGATTATCTAATTATTAAATCTAATTAATAATGAGAGCTAATATTTACTGAGCTTTATACATATTAGATACTGAAGTATATGTGCTTTGCATATCTCATCAGCATTCACAAAACTGTTAGTTTGACAGGAATATCTTTTCCATTTTATAGAAGAAATGGAGACATGGTTTATTAAAAAAAAATGAAAGTACAAAATAACCTCAGCTAGTAAGCGATAGAGAAAAATTTAAAGTTCAAGTTTCCTGATAGAAGAATTAGCTATTCTAAGCAGTTCACAGTGCAGCAGGAATTGCAAACGCTCAGAAGATCACTGTAAGCCTTCCCAAGATCTCAGCCAGGATTCAGTGATTCAGGGACAGCCGCAAGTCTTCGAAGTACACAACAGGCTTTTAGTGTACACTAAAGCCAGTCTCTCATTTTTAATGCATCTCGCCTTTCATTTTTCCTCGGATGATTCTGGGTAGCTATCAAGCGGGAGTGAAAGGCACACTCAGTGATGCAGGCTTAAATTAGATTTGCTCTTATTGCTTTATTTACCCTGTCAAGATAAATCATAACATTTACATCCTCTGGTTAACTGCATATTAAAATGACATAAGATGGCAACACTTTAGTGGGCAGAAAATTAAAAGAATGTTTCGTTTTTCCATGAGAAACATTTAGCTTTCAACTTTATTTCCTTCTGAATGCATGCGAGTCATATTTTAAAAATCTAATCTTTTTAGCTTAATATCAATAGCCATTGTCAGGTAAAGAAATCGGTAATAGTATGACAGCTCAGTAAAACAAAATAGCAATCAAATCAGGGAAAATAGTACTTTAAACTGTGTTTACTGGTGAAATGTACTTCACCATAATGGGCCTTCAAATGTGCAAACAAATATTTTTGCTTTCATGCACCCCGTTTTTCTTCATTTCCTAAGATTCAATGGTTTACAGATATTTTTCTATCTGTTGATGATCAAGTGTTCACATCTCCAGGGATCCCTGGACTAATTGCACAAATCCATTTCCTTCCTCCAGAGACTCTAGAAATTTCCTCACCTATCATATATCATCCATTCCTCTTACCACCTAGGATACACTAGATTGTCGCAATTAGTTGTTTTTAAATGAATGTTGAGTGTTTTGTCATAAGTCATTAAAGCAGTAATATAAAACATGAAGGATCTAAAGAATTTTGAAAAACATTTGAGAAACTACCATTACCAGTAACACTCAGAGTTTACTGAAATAAAAATTGAGATTATCATTCATATAGACAATGCATGTTAATCTACAGGAACTCCAAACATTTGTAGGACTCACACAATTGCATTCCTGAGATAGTCTATACTGCTGTCCCCACTGTCCACAACCCCCCTGGGGGAATTCTGTCACAGGGCAACTATTGTCAGAGTATTACGCCTTGAAGTAAATATATGATGTTGGTTGATAACAGGAAATAGACATATACTCATGGCTTCTAAGTGAATTTCATTGCTTGTAAAATTGGAATTTAATATGTTTTGTGATATATCCTAATTTTGTCTTTCTAACTACATCTGGCACAGAACTTATTAGACAATTACCAAAAAAAGAACCTGTACTAAATTGAATTAATTCATACATGATAATGAGGTCTATATAAGAGAAAAATATAACTTGCATGTTTGAACAGAATAGAAAATATTCAAAAATTTACCAAAATTTTCCTTTTTAACACTCACTTTATTTTCTTGGAAATATTTTATAACTTGCATTAAATCAGCTACTTATTGATTAGTGTACATCACCCTTAGTGAGACCAACATTGACATATGTTTAAAAAAATAATAGTGTCTGATAAGTCAAAATCACTAGAAGCTGAAATACAATGATGAGGACAAAAAAAAAACAGACATACATCCTTTTCCCAGAGTAGTAGTAAGGACACATCACATAAATTCACATAAATATATAACAACATTCTTTCAACATAGACATGTACATGTAATATTATGAGTTTCAAACAGAAGATGTGAAAGTCAGCATAGACATTATCTCAAGCAACATAATCTGATTATGTAAAGTCATACTGGAGAAAGAATCACACTTCCAAATTCTGTATCCCTAGGCATATGTTTCCTTTCTTTATTTTATTTATCTGCCTTCACTGCTTTTAATAAATCTGATGTTTGGTAACAGGTTTCTTTACATATTATATACTTTCACTACCCCTTCCTCTCAAAGTTTTCATCTCAATTAGTTATACAAATATTTCCAGGAGCTTACACACTATCATTTGTTGAAATTCCAAATGGTGTTCCTTACCAAAATTTTCAGATAATTTGTGTGCAATGGTACCTTAGGTTATAAATATTTCTCTGAAAGATTTTGCTGTCATTCTTTTCTTTAAAAATGTTGCATATGTTTACATCTTTCATAAAATGGTATGCTAGCTGTTCTATCAAACTCTACCCTTGATAAGAGATGAAATGCATATCTGAACATTGAGTTTTATATATATATATATTATATATATAAATATATATATATTCTGTGTATATATATATATATATATATATATACACAGAAAGAGTGAGAGAGAGAGAGAGAGAGAGAGAACAAAACAGAGGTCAGACTTTAATTTTTTTCATGCAGAAAAATTAAAGTCAAAAAACAAGGTATGGAATAATGGTAAACTAAATGGCAAAAACACACATGCAAACACAGGTACAAACAGCACAGACAATCAAGAAAAGCAGAAACCAATGTTATGTAACAAACCACGCTTTCTACATATCCAAAGAATGACAAACCAGATAAAAATGAATAAAGGTGTTAATATAAAAAAATGCAAATGCAAATGGCTGTTAAACATGAGGTGTATACATTCTCAAATTCATTAGTAATCAAGAAAACACAAAACAACATTTATACTCACCATATGGACAAAAATTTTAACATCTGATATTAATGAGTGTTGTCAAGTATGGGTACCCATGGGACCACTTATCTACATTTAATGGGCACATAAAATGATACAACCACATTAAAAATCAATTAGGCATTACCTAGTAAAACTGAACACACACATACACTGTAACCCACCTAGCATATATGCTCACACATGTACACATTACATGTAAGCATAAACATATGCATGCATGGAAATATGTGTATGTGTATACATATGTCTGTACATTTATATAACAGGTGTGCACATTTTTATCAGACATTTTGTAAAATGATAGTCCTTTGGAAATACTGTTAGAAATATACACACAGAACAAAAACATTGAATGCACCTCTCAATAAATTGATCATATATTTTGCTTTATTCTTGAAATGAGTTATTATTTACTAAGGAAATTTATGACATATTGCATATCACAATTATAAAAAACATTTATGATCACAGCTTTTTTAAATCTCACACTGTATGATCTTTAGAGGAAGAGGTAATAGTCTTCCATTGAATTCATCCTAAATTACAAACATATGCACACATAGCAAGTACTGTATTTTAGAAACACTTTTTGAATCGACACTAGCAGTCTCTGGACATGGACCCTTCCAGTTAAAGTTGAGTGATTCTTGACACTTTGTGTAGAACACTGAAGCAGAAAAAAAGCACTTTTCTACCATCCTGTGAGTGACAAAGCAGACACTTTCATATTGCATGGGACCAGAAGGAGCAATATAGAGATGGTAGGTGGTTATTTTTCTTCAGAGTCTGATATAGTTTTCCATTTTATACTCTGAACAACATTCTGATTGTTAGTAAACAAGGAATAAATAAAACCAGTGTGCCAAATCATGATAATTATGAAAATTATTATTTCTACAGAGAAGACTCCAATGAAAATATTTGTTTTTTTTCCACAAGAATATTTTGGTGTAAAATGAATTATTTCCACTGTTACATTAAATGTCTTGATGTCTTAAAAGTAATCATTTAAGATGTTTTAAGTACTGTTCAGCAAAAGTGCTTTGTTTTTGGTAGGGAAGTTATCATTTGTATTCAAAGTGTATGCTCTTTTGCTAGTTTTATTGTGTTTTTCTCCTACAAATATTTTCTAGGGAATTTGCAAGCTTTTTGTTTTCTTCAGACCAAATGCTATTTAAGATTTTTGTGTAGTACATTGTCAGAAATGAAACAACAGCACAGGGTCGTATCACAATAAGCTTAGCTTGCATTGCATTCTAATTTTACTTTTCTTGTATTTTTAATTAACTTTTGACTTCAGGAAGTAGAATAATTCAAAACTCATTTGAACAAATATTCTGATATCATTGATTGACTAGGTAATAAAAATGCTAGGTTTTTAAATGACTTTCTTTTGTAACACTATTAGAGAGAAATCTATGTTTCCTGTTGGGAAAGTAAAAAAGACACCTGATGTTCAGATCCATAAAATGTGCTCGAGGTCTGAGAGTGAGGACGGTGCTTCTCTAAGTGCTTTCCTGGCTCCTGGCCATGTTATGGGTGGTAGCAGCACAGACTCTGATATCCATCACACAGTGAGTATCAGCGTGGAGTTACTGATCAGAGGTGATTTTCTCTCCTGCAGACACAGACTCTCGCTACCTTTTAGCCTTGTGAGTGAAACTAGCCAGTAAGAAAAGAGTGAATGTTTAGTTTCAGAGTTACAGTAGCGAAAGAAAATATTTCTCAAATTGGAGTCACTAGATTCTAGCAGGATGTGCTTAGAACTGCCATTTTAATTTAATTGATGAGCTTGTTTTTGAGTCTAAACCTGCATTTAATTTCTCTTCTCCTACTATCAAATATAAAGGGTATATAATCAGTTTTCATGTTCAGACACTTCAGTTTGCATCTTTATATGAGTGTGCCTATGTGTTCTATTTTGTAATCAACCTTGCAATGGAAACTTGTGTTTAAGCTAAGTGCTAAGTATAGAGTTGAGGTACAAAAGCAGTCTAGATTAAGGCTAGGATGCAATTCAGTAATAGAGTGATTTCTTAGCATGCACAAACTCCCGGGTTTGATCCCCAGCACTGCAAATAAGTAAATAAATAAAATCTCTTATTCTCTATGATCACAATTCAATCTTATACGTTTTTATTTAACCACCCTGTGATGATAAGATAAATCTGGTACAGGAAGTGAACACAACTATAAGAAGAGTTGTGCACAGGAACGTTCTCCAGTATTTTCCCAAGGCTCCTTGCTACCCAGATTTCATGTTCTTTCTAGCAAGGGCAGATTTTCAAGGCTAGTTCTGCTTCTCCAACTGACTGACTTCTGAAACTATGAAGATGAGAGTATGAATGAAATGAAATGGCACACTGCACATCAAAGAGAGCCTTTAGGAAAACTTTTGCCAGTGTCAGTTGTTCTCTGCAGCACCTGGTCAAGTAAAATCCTGGATCTTTTCTTAGAGAAAGGGAATCGGGAAGAACACGAAGGTGTATTAGGAGACAAACATATTGTTTCCATAGGGAAATGTCACTTAGAGACAAAACTAAATAAATCAACAAAAAACTGAGTTCTTTTTGTGCTTACCATTTCACCTAGCACAAAATATGCACATAATACATATATAAAATATTAATTACATTAAAATTTAAATTAACATTTATGTTAGCTATAAGCAAACAAATGGAAGATAAGTTGGAGAGTATCTGTTGAATGTTAACAACTAAAATAACTTAGCAGACAACTTTCTTTTGTGTATTCTGTGGACACATTTCACAGCCTATTAGGTGTCCAATACAGATGCAATTGAAAGAGGAGAAGATGGTTAGAAGTTACCAAATGGCTTTTCTCTTCTACTTGTTTTTTTGCTTGAGTCCTCAGATTGTTTCACATTGTCTTTAACATGTTCAGAAATTGCATTAAGGCTTCTGCATTTGGAACAGTGGGAATACTTATTTTTGTGCTGCTGACCTAATGAGTTCAGAAAACACAGTTTTCCTTATGAACCTCTTCACATAAGGTCTTATGAAGCAACAACAGCAGGGAGATAGGAATTAATTGTAAGTTTTGTAGAAGTAAAAGAAATGCGAAGTCACATACACTGTCATTACAAGCTGAGTGACTTCAGTGCACCCACTCCTACCCTGTCAAACTTTTACCCTGTTCTGTGGAGCCGTTTCCACTGAGTTGCAGGGTAGGAAGCAAAGTCCATCTTGAACTCAGTCCCCACAGAGAATGCAGTCTGAGGCACAGACATTGCCAAACTTGATCTGCACTTGAGTAAATGTTTGCAAAAGGGATGCTTCTTTTTACTTACAAATGACACAGATTTATAGATTATAGGCAATGATAATCTTGTAATTACAATTTGTCCACTATGAAAAAAACATAATTGCAAGTATTTGAAAGCAATTATGGCATTTAAAAAAGTTTATATATGCTAACTTTTGCAATTCAGCAACTTAAAATGTATCTGTCAATGGGCTCATTAATGGTGAATGTAACTATTTTACCAGTTTATTCATATTTGAGTCCAATCATTGGATATTTAATTTTCTTTGTTGGAGGTGATGCAAGTAAAAGAAAAGCACTGGTACTTATTAGAGGTTCTCTTGTTCCTAGCAAAAGAGTAGACATCAGTTTCATCGTATTCACACAGCTGAATCCTGCTTGGAGTAGGCTTGGTTTGCAGCACAGACGATTTTGCCTCTGCCCTGGCCAAATTTGTAACTCAAGTTCTGTGCTGCACACAAGTTTCTCCAAAAGGTGGTGGCCACGGTCATGGGTGACACAGCACCAAAGGCCATGCTCACTGCCAGCAGCAGAAGGGTCTTCACGCTGATGGTCATCTTAGACGTTCTGGCTTTGATACTTAATTGGCAATAGCTATTAAAGTTATAAATATATTTATCTTTTGGCTTAGTGGTCCCACTTGGAATTTCACCTTATGACTACATACACACAGTGATGCATGAGTAAGTGTGTTTACTATAGCATTGCTTTGAGTTGGATTGAAAATAATTTAAGTGTCCATGTAGGAAGGATAAAGAAATGATAGTACCACCTCAAAAAGGGGTCAAATACATGTATTTAATGAGGGATTTCTCTCCGTTCCAATATGGAAAGATCTTAGGAATTTGGTGTCAAGTCTAACACTACTGGTTCTGTGGCTCACACCTGTAATCCCTGCTACAATGGAGGCAGAGATTGGGAGGATTGCACGTAAAGACCAGACGGGGAAAAAGATTTAGTGAGACCCCCCACCTCAATCAATAAGCTGAGCCTGGCGGCATTTGTCTGGGGACCCAGTTATATCAGAGGCCGTAGGTAGGAGGCCAGCCCTGGGCAAAAACACATGAAAAAAAACAGATAAAGCTAAAAAGGGCTGGTGGAGTGGCTTAAGAGGTAAAGCACCTGCCTAGCAAGTGTAAGGCCCTGAGTTCAAACCCCAGTACCACCAAAAAAGGGGAGAAATATATGTGCGATTTTTTTTTACTAATATTTGTACAAATAGTGAAAGAATACGGAAATTCATACAAATAGCTATGGGGATGCAACTGGAAGAAATGAGGTGGCTCTGCTGGGACACGGGAGATTTCTCAATACCTAATTTTTATATTGTTTTGATTTTAACCCTAAGAATTTATTTAGTATTCAAAATAAAGTTGCATCATCAAACACACGGAGACATTTCTTTTCCTGAGACTGATACCAATCTCAGTGATAACACATTCTCACTCAAGGTTTGGCAAACTATATCTTACAGGGAAAATCTGCTTGCTGTCTGTTCTGTACAGCTTGCAGGCTAAGAATGGCTTTTTACATTTTTAAATTGTTGCAATAAAATTAAAAGAAGAAAAAAGAAATAAGCAATATAAATCATACACAAATGCAGCAAGAGTAAGAAAAAGTAATGTGAATAAAATTTGGTACAATTGTAATAAACATTTTAGTGACTTTTAAAAACTTTTCTTCATTTTTATCCAACATTGTTGTATCTTTCTCTCAATTCTTTCTAATCTGTGTCTCTGTTCCTCTTTCAAATTTTTGTTTACTGTGGATGTCCTGATATGTATGAAATAAATAACTTTTTATGTGCATTCATGTAAGTCTGAAGGCATTTTAGGTGCTATAGGAAATACCAACCAAGTAAAGATTACTGCTTTTAGGAACTTTAAATCATAGTTTTGGGAATAAAACTAACAAATTAAATTCAGCAAGTCAGACAATGAGATTTGCCAAAGGATTGGAATTAGTTGTGCATTGTCATATTATTTTGATATCAGAGCTTAAAACTATAAACATTAATTATCTTACAGGTTTAGAGCCTAGAATTTCAAGATTACTTAGCAAGATGCTTCCTATTCAGGGTCTCTCTCAGTTTCTGTGACGTCGTAATCTTGTCACTTGTGCTCTTTTTCAGTTCTCCTTTGCTCTCAGACTTGTATAGGCCACACTACTTTCTCAGGAACCTCATCTCTGATTTTCCTGCTGTCTGCTTCAATATGAAATGGCTTTTCCACCATATCTACTTCCTTCACTTACCCTGTGGAAAAGAACTATTGACTCAATTTGACTTCAGACATCCCTTATGTGATATGCAGTTTTAAATATGAAAATGACTTTAATTGACACCTAATATTTACAAATATTTACTGAATATAGAATGAGAGTTTAGTACACACACATACATATATATGTATATATTATATATATATATAATGTGTAATGATCAAACCAGGGTAATTAATATTTGTTTCCTCAACTATTGATCATTTATTTGTATTGGAATGCTTTGTATTCCTTTTTAGTTATTTTGAAATATATCATACATTGTTATAGCTTATAACTAATTCTCTGTCTCTCACTGCATTTGGTCCAGTATTGACCTCTCTTCATTCCTCCCCTTCCCAGTCTTTGGTCACCACTGTTTTGTCCCCTTCTTTCACATTGATTGTATTTTTAGCCATCCACAGATGAATGACATGAGGCACTTGTCTTTCTGTGCCTGGATTATTTCGCTTACAATGTCCTCCAATTCTATCTGTAGTACTGGAAATGACAAAACTTCATTCTCTGTTAGGGTTAATTAGTATTACACTGAATATATCATATTTTCTTTACTCATCTCTTGATGGACACTTTGGTGGGTTCCATATCCTGGCTATTGTGAATAGTGTTGCAATAAACATGCTAATACCCAGTATTTCTTTGATATAATAGTCTATTCCTTTTGGATTTATATTCACTGGTGGGATTGCAGGATTATACGGTACTTTTATTTTTAGGCTTTTGATAAGTCTGAAACATTTTTTTTTCTTTTTTCTTTTTGGTGATGCTGGAGTTTGAATTCAGGGTCTTGAGCTTTCCAGGCAGATGCTCTGCAACTGGAACCCTGCTCCCACCCCTATTTTAAGTTTTCTTGAAAGAACTTCTCTTCTGTTTTCTATAGTGGTTGTGCTAGTTTACATCCTCACCAGCATTTGTTTCTTTTTATTCTTTTTGATTATAGTCATTCGAACTGCATGAAATGATAACTCATTGTGTTGCTGATTTGCATCACATAAATGATTAGTGATGTTGAGCATTTCTCATATATTTGTTGACCTTTTGAGAAATGCATATTCATTTTATCTATCCATTTTAAAATAGGATTATTTGTTTTATTCCCCTGCTGTTTAGTTCTTTATATATTCTGGAAATGAATCCCTTGTCAGATGAGTGGTTTGCAAATATTTTCTCCCTTTCTTGAGTTTGCCATTTCATGCTGTTGTTTCCTTTGTCCTGTAAAAACTCCTTAGTTTATAATAATCCCATTTGTTTAATTTTTATTTTTATTGCCTGTGCTTTTGAGGTCTTATCAAAAATACTTGCTTCTACAAATGTCGCATAGTGTTTCACCTATGTGCTCTAATAGTTTTAGGGTTTTAGGTCTTACATTTAGGTCTTTGATTCATTTTACGTTGATATTTGTATACAGTCAGAGACAGGAAAATAATTTCCTTCTTGTGCATTTGTACATGCAGTTTTCCTAATACAATGTATTGCAGAGATTAATCTTTATCCAATGTATAGTCTAGATGATTTTGTCAGAATAAGTTCACTGCATGTACATGAATTAATTTCTGGAATGAAATAATTCTGTTTTGTCCTATTTGTCTATGTGGCTGTTTTTATACTGGTAACATACTGTTTTGGCTAGTTAATTAATTTTGTAGTCTTTTCTAAAGTCAAGTATTGTGATTTCTCCAGCTCCATTTTTTTTTTTTTTGGTCAGTACTTCATTGGCATTTTGATGGGTATTGCACTGACTCTGTACATCACTTTAGATAGTATAGTTATTTTACCCATATCAATTCTCCAATAATGAACATGTGCTGTCTTTCCATTTATTCTGTTTACTTTAATTTCTTTCATCAGTGTTTCATAGTGTATATTGTAGATGTTTCTCACTTCTTTCATTAAATTTGTCCTTACTTTATTTACTTTTTGCTATTTTTATAACTAATGTGAATAGGATTTTTTTCTTGGTTTCTTTTTCATCAAATTTACTAACTATAAAATTCCTACAGTTTTTGTATGTTGATTTAATATCCTGCAACTTTACTGAATTTGTCTCAGTTCTAACAATTTTTTGATTGAATCTTTAGGTGTTTCCATATAAAACCATGCCATCTGAAAACAGGGATAATTTCATATTCTCCTTGCCAATCCTACTATTTTTTCCCTTGCCTAACTGTCCTTGTTAAAGCTTCCAATGCTATGTGGAATAAAAGTGGTGAAAGTGGACATTCCTGTCTTGTTTCAGATTTTAGGGGAGATGTTTTGGGCTTCTCTCTGTCTCTCATGGTGTAAAAGCTATAGTTTTGTTGAGGTACAATCTTTATTCACTGAATTTGAAGAGTTTATCAGGTAGGGGTGTTGAATCATTTCAAAAGCTATTTTTTTATCTATTAGAGATAATCATATGGTTTTTTCCTTACTTAATGTAATATATTACATTTACTTATTTGGATGTGTTGAAAGTCAATGACATCATCTTTGCACAAAGCCCACATGACTGTGGCCCATAATTTCTTTGATGAGCTGTTGGATTTGGTTTACTAGTCCTTTATTTGGAAATTTTTGGATCTATATTATTTGGGGATATTGGTTTGTGGTTTTTCTTCTTTCTTTTTTGTTGTGTTTCTGTCTGGTTTTGATATCAAAGTAATTCTGGTCTTCTATAATTCCATTGACAGAGTCCTCCATTTCAATATTTTGGAATAGTTTAAGAATTTGCATTAGTTCTTCTTAAGATATTTTGTAAGATTCAGCTGTGAAGCCATCAGATTCTGAGGTTTTCTTTGAAGAGTGACTTTCTTATTTCAATTTCGTTACTCTTTTTTTTCTTGTTTATTCATATGTGCATACATTGTTTAGGCCATTTCTCTCACCTCTCCCCTCAAGCCTTTCCCTCTCCCCCCACCTCTCTTTCAGGAAGACTCTATTCTGCCCTTGTTGAACAGAGAATATAACAATAATAAGAAAGATAATATTGGAATGTTTAGAGTATGTTTTTATAATTGAATCAATATTGGCATGATTTATCCTATGAAATCGATTCTTTTATAGTTCAACACAGCCCTAAACTCACTCCATTAGAAGCCCACCTCATTATATCAATAATCTCTGGAAAGTAAAGCATGTAAGGGTTAAAAATATTAATAAGATAGAACTAACAATTCTAGTTGAATCACGATTTTGTCAATACTTGGTATCATCTATAATTTTAATTTTATCCATTGTAACTTTTGTCTTATAATTTCCAATGAGAAAGGTGTGTGTGTGTGTGTGTGTGTGTGTGTGTGTGTGTGTTTTGGGGAAAGGATACATAAATATCCATAACATTCTATTGCTGCAACAAATAAATTAATAAATAAATAAAGACACATGACATATATAGACTATCTTATTGCTTATTGGGGACTGGTTCATTTTATAATCTTTTTAGGAATGAGTTTATGGAAACAAAAACAATTAATTACAGTGAATAGCATAAATTTTTAACATACATCTGGTTTTATTAGAAATTAATGTCATCAAAACACAAAGAATTTCTTTATAAAATCTCAACAGAGTAGAAGAAAATTTACAAAAGTCATTTAGATAATATTAAACAAGACAATACTTTTCATAACTTTTAATTCTGAAAAAAAATCAACATTGTGGAATCATTACTAGTGAAACAAATACTCCTATATTCTAAATCAATTTACTACAGTATTTTGCCAAATTGCTTCCACTAACCTGTGTGTATGTGTTATAGTTAGCAAAAAATTTAGAATTATATTGAAAATATCATTTTATCTCTAAATAATTCAGCATGTATTATGAAAGAATATAACCTACCAAAATACCATTATCATACCTAATATGAATGAAATGCTACTTAGTGCACAGTCTATTTCCATTTTTCTAATTAAAATTTTCCAAATTTAAAAAATGTGATAATTTAATTTTCAAGAATATAGTCTAAGTTATGAAATCTGTTATGATTTTTAATGTATTTTTAGTCATTTCAAATCAAGTCAAGCTTACTCTTTCTTTGTTCCCAAGCATTTAGTTTTGGGGATCCATCATTCTGTGTTTGTCATTTCTACATTGTATTGCTTAAAGTGTGATTATATGCTTTGTATTATCTATAAATTGTAAGTTAAATCTTGAGTTATGGTTAGGTTTTAGTTAAATATTTTATATGAATATTTCATAGGATTTATGTTGGTTTTATGTTGTATCATATCAGATATACACATTGGTTGGCTTTCTTCTTTCTTTCTAAGACCATTGGGGTTGGTGGAGAGGCACAAGTGGTAGACTACTTTCCTATGAAATGTGAGGCCCTGAGTTCAAATTCCAGTACCACAAAAAAAAAATATGTTTAACACCACTTGGAGATTGAACCTGCACCTTGAGTCAGGAACTGTTTTAGGTATAAAAAGTAGATCTTTGGAATTTGTGTATACTATTTCATTTTGGTCTTTGAAACTTTTCAATGTCTCTTGATGACTGCTAAGAAATGTCAGTGAATGTATAGGTCTGGAGGTTTGGTGGGTGTAATATGGACTGGATATGCATCTTTGAAAGGTACCAGTATGAACATAAAGTGTAAAGAAGTAGAGCATTTAAAATCAGCCTTAGTGAGAGCATAAATGTAGAAGATAAAAGATCCTCAGGCTGTACTTTTTAGTACTCTATCATTTCTAATATCAGCATCACAAAAAAATAGCTTGCAAAAGAGACCAGAAAGCAGGGGATGGTATGTGTATATAAAACCATCCTCACCGAAACCAAGAAAAATTGTGTTTTAAAATAGTGTTCACTATATAAATTGCTACTGAGAGAAGAAAATAGGGCTCTGTTGTATAAAATGATAAGAAAATAGTTACTTATTTTTGAAAAATTATAATAAGATATCCTCCCACTTCCTTATTTAACAATCCCATCCCTTCACTATTCTGCATGTGTCTTTGAATATCAGAATATAATATTCACATAATGAACTCATATCTGGTTTAAGTGCATTGCCAATTGGATATGATACTCAATTTGTTTTTGTTACTTGTTCGTTTGTTTTCTTGAGATAGGGTATTGGTATGCAGCCCAGGATGTCCTTGAACTCACAATTCTTTTGCCTCAGCTTCCTAAGTTCTGGGATATCAGGCATTTGTCACCACACCTGGCATCACTCTTTGTCCCCTTCTCCATTTAGTAATGATAGTATTGTCTGTTATCTGTAATTTACCTCTGTAAAATTAACTGAATATGTATAAAAACCTCAAAATAGTGTCAGGAAAATTGCAAGTGCTATATAATTTATTGTTTTCAACATTATTTCTTCTTTTATGTCATCGTTGTTCTTGTTGTCATTTTGCTGATCACATTGACACGCTATGAACTTTCAATTTCTAGTGCTTGTCAAGGTTACTTTCTTCTCATGTCTAAAAGATTCTTTCCATAATTTTAAAGAATTATAGTTTCACTACTATGCTTATCTTTATCTTGTCACCTTTGCTATTTGCTGTTACATATATCAGCCAAAGAAACATTTGAAATATTAAAGAATTTGGCCAAATGGCATTTATTACTCTTGTTTCACCAACTGATGAAGGCACTGACCTTCTTTTTTCCCACTGAATATAAGAATCCTTCCACACTTTATTTGTTTTATTATTCACAGATTTAATAGAATTTTAGGACTACAAGGGATTTAGTCTTAAAAACAGACAAGGAAACTGAGGCACAAATTGGGCACTTAACTTTGAAGCTGTTTCTTCTTCCTTTATCAAGTATCTGCCAATAAACCACAGACGGTTTTCTCTTTAACCCGTCTATACTTTTAAATCAAATCTTCAAAAATATCCACTGTCTAAGGACCTCTGTAGATGGAATCTGACCTAGCTGTTTTTATTGCATCTAGCTTTTTATCTCTTCTAGCACACCAATGTCTCTAAATTACCTACAGCAGTAGCTCATACCTTGATATTTCCTTTCATCATAGACTGAGTCTGAGAGGCTGAACAGACTGTCTTTGTATGTTTTAGAGTTTGACTATTTCTTCTATGCTTTCTTCCTCACTACACACATATAAAATTACTCTTGATTTCTGCAACGAAGTGCATTGTGTTTTTAAGTCTTACTTACATTTTTTTGTGAACTACTCCATTATAAAATATACTCTTAGGAACCTAGAAAGCAAAAATTTCTTCCTAGAGATTGCCACTGCTAAGTGTAGTTTCTTCCAGTTCTAACTTGAATTTGATCACCCTTCTCATGGATAAGCCAAATTATGAAATCTGTATTTAAAAACTTTAAATTTATATATTATCATGAAAAATGGATGATGTACTTTCTCTTTAGAAATGTTTTATTTGTGCAAAAATGCTGACAGCTTTACTGAAGTGCATTGCTTATTGCAAGGATATTTAAATCATATTTATGTACATATATTTATATTTACAAATATTCACACACACTGAGTTATTTTCCTATCGTGTCATCTGACATGGTGAATTTAAACATTTGTTGTTCATCACATTTTTCTATGGGTTTAATTATAGCATCCCAGAAAAGCACCAAGTAAGACAGATTTACCAATGAAATTCATCCCACCACAAAATTTATTATTTAAAAAAAACCATAGAGAGCAGTGTACATCCATAACCTGTTTATTGATTAACACCAGTTGCTCTTATTGCTGTTATTTTGTTCAGTATCTATTGTCTTTCTTTCTCTCTATGTAACTTTTTCAACATACAACACACTTAATATTAGTTAAGATGGAATATATCCTCACTTTTTAACCACAGTGATCAAATGTTGGATATTTCACATTGATACTGCAGATCATATCATACTAACATAAAATGTACATTCAGATATCAAAAAGTGTTCCAATACTGTTTTACAGCTATGTTTTAACTTTATGGTTTAATCAAAGAATGCATATTTCACTTCTTTGTTAAGTCTTTACATTATCCACACATTTTTGCCCCCTAGGGTCAAACTTTTAAAGCATTACCCAACCATGTTTTCTGATCTTTCTTTTATGCCAATGGTATTTATAAACATTCCATTCTGACCTTTTAACGATGCTTTCAACTTAGATTTTTCTAATAACATTTCTTCAAAATACAATTGTGTTAAATAGTTTTATTATGAATACTATGCTTCTGCTGTCATATCCTATTCAGAGCTACAGAACAGAACCACTTTACATTCATTAATTTTGACAGTGATTATGGCCACTTGGTTAAATTAAAGTGAACCAGATTTGTCTATGGCAAATATATCTTTTTATCTTCATTAAGGGAAGAAATCAATGTGATGATATTTTTATTTTTGTGAATCTTCTGTCCACCAAATAGCTTTCATACAGTGATAGAACCATTGCAAGATTTTTGTTTCAGTCAACTGTTGCTACATGGTTGTCAAAAAGTGAATTTCTATTCTATCATTCCTTCTAAATTTATTAATTGGTATATCTTAAAAATAACTCTCCCTTCTCAGTTCCTCAGTTAAAGATGAAATATATAGATGCATGAATTAATTTTAGCCAATGAGTTATAATTCATAACGGTCATTCTTATTTTGATACTAATTTATTTCCTATTTAGTCAGTGGAAGTCTCTTCAAATTGAAAGTTATGTCCTTTAAAAAAGAATCCTATAATAATTTAAGTACTTCCTGGATTTCTAGCATTGAGGTTTCAGGACTCACCTGGTATTTACCATCAAGGTCATAATCAGTGAGCTATAATCAGTGATATGTTCAAGAGATCTCCACTCCTTTAAATGGGGAAAAGAAAGGGATTTGAAAATACCTCAGAAAATACAGATACACTTACCACAACACAGCAGCATGAATTTAGGGAATTTATTCAATGCTAAAACTTCAGCAACACAAAAATAGGCATGATGGAGTGTTTACCAGTGTCTTTCATAATAACTTAATATTAAGATGATTCTATATACTCATATATCAATGTTTGGGAATTTTTTTTATACACACAGAGTGGAATATTATTTACAAACACTTTTAACTATTTATGTTTTAATGACTATGTACCTTTTGTCATTTTTCCTCTGAATATTTGTGATCACAAATATCCCCTTTTTCCTGTATTAATTAAGTCGATGGTTTGATTTTTGATTTTTGTGAGATTACATACATTATGACTTGAATTCTAACTTTATTTAGATTTCTTACCCATTAAGTTCTGCTTATCCTAATTTTTTTTCTTTAATTTCTCATTTCCTTTTTAGGTTGTGAATGGAAATTTAATTCCCATATTTCTATGACTTTACTTTTATTGCTATACCTTTTCTTCTATAGGTGGTTACATGTGCTCTGAACTTCTGATGTGTAGTATTTTTCATTATCGGTGTTTCAAGAATTGTATAAATTCTGTGTAAAATTCCTTTACCCCAAAACAATTCAATAGAGAATCATTGTCTTTATTATTGTTTTAGGAATTCCAGGTGGGAAAAACTTTTTAGGGTCTTAGTTTTTATTGATGTCAAATTTTATTTCATCATGATCATAAAATAATCTTTTACATGGGTCTTGCTTATGCTTTCATTTTTATTTAAAATATGGTCACTGTATGTAAAATGCTTTTCCTGAATGATTATAACTTTATTTTTTTTTTGTTCACAGTGTCAACAAAATGGAGGAAGCAAACTCTTCACTGTGCCTTGTGTTCCATTTTTTTATTCTTAAAAGGAGAATCAAAGTGACATTGACTCACCATGTGTAGTCACGATAGTTTGAATAAAGGACGTATTCATAGTGAAGTGTTCATGTTAAGTATCATGAATGTAACTCTTGGCAATTCCACCGCTTTGTACATGGATATCATGTTGCATGGGTGATGAAAGAGACTTGATCGACTCTAACAGGGATGAAACTGCTACATTCAGATGATCAAAGGATTGAATACTAAAGTCCATAATGAAGAGCAGGTAGCAAAGTTCCACATAACTCCTGCCTTTTCAGTGAATTTAGTATCTATTATCAAATTAATATGACTATTGTATTTTAATCAGTGAACTTATGATAATGAAGAGTTCCCAAGTATGGCTTGCATTTCTTTCCAAAATGGTTAGTTTTATTAGTGATGTATTTATTTCTACCTGGAGCTTGGACTGCACTTCTGACTGAGTTACCCAGACTGTTGGACTGCATCTCCAAATTAAAGATTTCAGTGATCTGACACAATCGTGCCTGACATTCTGCCTATACCTTAAAAGTAGATGGAAAAATAGTTGTTCTTACTTTTTAACACTGGTCCTAAAGCTAACTGCTTAGTCTCCCTTCCTCCATGGTTAATGGCTCAAAGTTACTGTGGAATAACATTGTGTGTGTATGTTTGTTGTGGCAATATTGTCAGAGGAGAAACCAAGCAACACTCAGAGGAGTGGAGAACTCAGATTTTAATTTTTACACTAGTGGGCCCAGACGTGTACCAGTGTCTGAGCCCCGAACAAAGGATTCACAGGATATTTAAAAGGCAGTGCAGGGTATCAGGTTACAAGGAATGTGCTCTCCCATAAAGTAGGGCTAGCAGTGGGTTAGAGACCTAAGGTTTAGATAAGAACAGCATGGGAGGCCTGCTATGGAAAGTTTATTTACAAGTGGAGACAAAGGAAGGCAGGAATGGGTGCTTATCTCTGCATGGTGCCTTTCATCTTGGTCCCAAACTTTTGCATGGCTCTAATGGGCAATTCCTCACAGCTCTGTCCGAGGTTACAGCTTTTAATGGATAGTTTACCATGTTTTACAACCCTGTTTCAAGGCTATCTTCCTCTTCATTCCCCCCTTTTGATGGTTTTTCCACTTGTGGACAAGCATCAACACTAGACTTTAGAAATCTTATAAGGTTTTTTTTTTGTCCCAAAGACCTATATTGTGTTACCAGGAGCTGTAACTTTATCACCTCCAATTGCGAGCTAATGAAGTTAGTTATGGCGTTAAGAAGGCACATACCAAACATAAGTGCCAATGGAAGCATAAGGAGAGGCCAGATAATGGAGTCAGCTGTATCTCTGACTTTCTGTCTGCTTTACATAAAACAACACTTTGTGTTTAAGAAAAGTCAAAGCCCTTCTTCTTGGCAGTGAGTAAATCCAACCCACTCTCGTTTTGGAAGATCACTGATGCTAGAGAGTTTAGCTGGTCCTGCATGGTCACTATAGACCTAGCCACTTGTTCTATGTCATTTGTTAGGTCCACAGATAATTGATTATAGTAGGCGGCTGATGAGGCAGTCCCTCCTATGCCTGTTCCTTTCCCAGTCATTATCCCCAGTCCGATTAATAAAGGTACGAATTGGGTAGCTCTCTTCGACCGCACATGAGCCATTAAAGGTGGGGGTGTCTGATTGTTAGGCACTATGTTTATCTGGGGTGAGGAATGCTAATGTGCAAATGCCCTTCCAGTCAGCTGGGAAGTACTGGTAAGCAAGGGTCCCTCAGACAAGGAAGAATCCCAGGCTGGTGCACCATAGCCTGTCAACTGTACATCGAATGGCGGTAGCTGTACAGTTGAGATTCCAAGTTAAGGTTTCCTTTCCTAGAAGGAAGCCTTAATGGGGGTCATGGTGGTGGCAGATCAATGTCTTTTATTGGCCCAGGTCCACCTAGGTAATCACCTCTGGGTGGCCTCTCTAGATCTGTGGCTCTCCCTTTAGTAAACTGATATGGGAGTGGGGTAGAAGGGTAGGGTGGCACAAGGAGGTTTATTTCCTCCACTGTTTTATGACTTTAAGGTGTCCCTGTCTTTCTCCCAGCAATCCATATGCCCTATAATGTCTTTGTTTTTTTTTGTAACCCAGTTAGGCTATCAGCTTTCTTTATAATAAATCATCCCTCTCCTGGTACATTCAGAGATTGATATGCTGCACACGGGTGACAGATATTGATAAAAGGTGAAGGCATACCTCAGTTTTCCCTGGAAAGAAGGCGGCCTTATGCAGGCTGAGCAGTCATCCCAGCCTCCCAATTGGGCAACCTCAAAATGTAGCAGAGTCAGAAGGCAATAACACATCAGAGACCTCATGCCTGAGACTGGAGTCTAGGCCACAGATGACACCAAACAGCAGTAAGGCTTCCTACTATGAGGAGGTAACAGAAGGCCAGCAGTAATCTCTGGCTTACATTTCAATCTTGGGGAGCAGTGACAGCCAGTCCTCGTGTAAGCAGATTGCACAATGCTAATCAGCAGGATAAGGTATGGGTGACAAAGAGGATACATCTGTGTCCTGGTGAATGAATCCTCAGGCTTCTGCCGTGCGTTGACCAACCAGCTTCCGGGATGTGGCTGGGGCAGGGCTGGAGATCTCAACAGTGATGCCATGCTGTTGTGAAGTTCTCTGGAACCTTAATCTGAGGGGTATTAGTTGAATCATGGAGAGCCTGTCAGATGTTGGGCTCTGCAGGGGCAGCTGTCCTTTTATCCAGGAGTGATGAGTCCCGGGAGTGACTCCTGTAACTTCAACAGTCCTAAGAGCTGCCAACATTACTAGATGGGGACCCATACAACTGGGTTGGAGTAGTTTGTTTTTAATTTTTTTATATATCATATCTCTCCTTTTTTTTTTTTAACTGAGTAGAATTACCTTGGCAACAATATACTGTCAGTATATATGTCCAAGAAAACTTTTTTTTTAAAGTTAAAAACACCATCTTTAAGTATTAAAGGACATGTTTAGATCCAGTAAAAATAGTTATTTTGTCTCTATTTAAGTAGAAGACCCTGTCTAAAAATGTGAGTTTGTGTCTGGAAAAGCTTTAATGTCAGATAGCCACACATGCATAAGAACCATTTCTTTAATCCTCTTGGCCTTGGTTATCTTTGAGAGGTCTGGCACCAATGACTCCATTGGAACTTTGATGGCATTCCCCCCTTTGTCTCCAAATTGTTAGTCTCCGAACAGTCTCTTCTGAAGATCTGTCTTCCATCCAAGTATTAACCAGGCCTGACCCTGTTTAGCTTCCAAGATCAGACAAGATCGGGTGCATTCAGAGTGGTATGGCTGCAGACTGAAGATCTTTCTTGATTGGCTGCTTTTTCCTGGATTCTGTTTGTTTGGTTTCAGTCCCACGTTGAGAGGGAATAATGAGCAGATCAGGTGGGAGTCAGTGCCAACTAGACCCTTTTGGCCAAATTTAAGCAACAAAGAGGCTTAGAAGGAATGGCTCTTAGGCAGTGCACTTTTAGACAAGGACAATACAAAACAAAATCTAACAAAAGCAGATGTCTAAGTAGTTACCTTGGTTGACACATAGGCACTCATTAGTCATTTTTATGGACTTGATTATAAATGTCCCAGGAGGATCAGAACTGAAATGACAAAAACTTAAAAGAGCCATGGTTAAAATTTTGATGGACAATTTAGCAACCAACAGAACAGTACATCAGTACCACTAGCTTTTTGTTACCATGTTTATCTAAATTTTGTATTGTAGAAGACTTGATATACTTGAAAATACAAATATACTTAATACACAGGAACCAGCAACAGCATCACAACTCTATAGAGGTTAATACACATATTAATTTAGTTGTTGCTCTTGAAGTAAAACTTTAGATTTTTATCAGTTGTAAGGGGAAAGAACAGTTTTAGCAAACCCAAACAGCCCAGTCACAAACTAGCATAGGGTACAAACTGTATTAGAATCATCTAAGACAACAGTTGTTTAACCATGAGGTCATCTAGAAAGTTTTACATAACTGTTAGAAAATAAGAAGCATGGAATAGGCACAGAGACAGCTGAAACACTGGTACAGGGTTTATTATTTAGGCAGGAGCCTTGTGGAGGGGGACCCCAGCAAGACAGCAAGAGCCCATTGCCATATACAGGCTTGGGCTAGACATAGGGGGCTAGTGGAAAAGTACCAGGAAAGTCACTGTCTGCCCAGCTGTCCCTGGCATATATCCAGGATGACAAAGGTGAGCCAGCTGCAAGGGGGGGGTTCTAGTCCTAACATGGCTGTCCTCATTGTTAACCCCAACATAAACCAACTCTTAAATGAACATGACTCAGTTACCTTAGTAGTTAAAACCCTGACAAAAATCACCAGAGAACACAGGTAAATATTTATGGGGACTAAGTGTGAAGTTAGGAAACATAGTGGCCAAGAACCATGGCTCAGATGTTGATAAGAAATCATATCCTATATTGTTGACATTAACAGATGGCTCTTGACATATAGCAGAATCCCATCACCTGCAGTCAATGGAACCCCCCCTAAAATAACAGCCCCAATCTGGTCATCTCAGGGAAAAATTTCCTCCACCTGCCATGTGGAAGGAGTAGGACTAACATCTCCACTCTGTTATGTCTAATAAAAACTGGAGATCTTGACTTCCAGTGTAGTGCTCCTCTTGGAGTTTTTACTTATTTATTTATTTATTTATTTTTATCCTATCTGGAAGGTGCACTTTGGCTTTACATAAGTAAATCTGACTTAACCCTCATATCAGTGCAGCAGTACTCCCTGTGTTCAGCTGCCTCTTGTCTCTCTGTGTTTTAATAAACTCTTGTTATCTTGACAAATTTATGGATTAACCTGGAGTATCAAAAATTTTTGAGTTATCTTGACAAAACAAAACAATTATAAGATAATTTTTGTAAATGTTATCTAGACCAATATAATATTTTTAAGGTAGCCTTATTGTTATGAGCTTAGAGAATTAAATTTTAGTTTAACATCAGTACATTAAACTTTGAAGTTATAAAACCTTTAATGTAACTGGATTTTAGTTAACTTTAACTAGTTATATACCATCTATAAGCTGTATCATTTTATGACAATTTACTGTGTATCTTTGTGACAATTTATTTTGTATCCTCTGGGGAGCTGGTCTTTATCCTCTTTTTTATCTAAAAGTATTTTTTTTAACCCTTTATTTATTTTGAAAAAAACCATCTCCTTAATACCTTTTATATATTTTGTTACTTGTTGAAAATAACTCATAAAATCTTTTAACTTAGAGCCTTATATTTGCATGAAAAGAAAACAAGAAAGAAAGCAACTCTGAAATTATTTTTTTGTATAAAAGCAATTTATAGAAAACTAATTTGTTAATAGACCCATATATTATAAGAGAGAATTAAATCCCAGATTTTATTTATGACAGAATGAAACAGGCTAAGGTCATTTTAACTACCTAAATTCCAAGACTTTGTTGCAGACTGTAGCCTCTTTTTTTTTCCTTCCTAGCTAAGCCAGAGTGTTAACCCCTGAGTGTCTGCATCCTAGTGAGGCCTGACTGAAATAAGTTTGAAAGCTTGTTTTTTTGTTGTTGTTGTTGTTGTTTAAGGTAGCAGTAGAACAGAGTAATAACTTTTACGTTTACTCTACAATAAGAATCGTCCTTAAGGTGTTTACATATTTAAATGTAAAAGTCTAAGCAGTTTATAACAAAGATCTTTAAAACAAATATCCTGTTTTTTTTTCCTTGAATATCATATTAACCTTATAGTATCAATTTAAGAACCATTTTTAAGATGTTTACATGCATGCACATACAAAAAGTTTTATAAATTCAGCATGCCAGAAAAACTGTCAATTTAAGCGCTCATAAAATGAGCTTGAATTCCAGTTGCAAATTAAATTTTGCCCATGCTTTAAACAAATTCACATACACACACACACACACACACACACACACACACACACACACACATTTCCTTCCCCCACTCTGGGAGAAGTGCCTGACCTGTGGAACTCCTCTTGGAGGTTCCTGGGAGTGCATTAAGCTCCCCTTCCATCCAGTAGGACGGGACCTGACTTAGGACTGATTTCCCGGGGGTGGTGCTTACCAAGTCAGGACAAGACTGCCAGATGAGTTGGTCCACTTCTCCTTGGAGTCCAAGCTGGGCCAAGACTGCCCAAAGAGTTGGGGCACCAGGGTGAAGGAGAACCCAGAATACCATCGGGTGGCACGCCACCTCATTCAGTCCTGTGTCCCTCCCTACTCTGATGCAGCCCAGCTGCCGGCTGGTGGCACAAGGTGCCAGTCGGTTGGAATCTCGCTGGGGCCTCCATTTGTTGTGGCAATATTGTCAGAGGAGAAACCAAGCAACACTTGGAGGAGTGGAGAACTCAGATTTTAATTTTTACGCTAGTGGGCCCAGACGTGTACCAGTGTCTGAGCCCTGAACAAAGGATTCACAGGATATTTAAAAGGCAGTGCAGGGTATCAGGTTACAAGGAATGTGCTCTCCCATAAAGTAGGGCTACCAGTAGGTTAGAGACCTAAGGTTTAGATAAGAACAGCATGGGAGGCCTGCTTTGGAAAGTTTATTTACAAGTGGAGA
Source organism: Castor canadensis (assembly GCF_047511655.1). Lineage (NCBI taxonomy): Eukaryota > Metazoa > Chordata > Mammalia > Rodentia > Castoridae > Castor > Castor canadensis. The sequence goes on from NC_133389.1 coordinate 13,091,857, forward strand.
CAAAGGAAGGCAGGAATGGGTGCTTATCTCTGCATGGTGCCTTTCATCTTGGTCCCAAACTTTTGCATGGCTCTAATGGGCAATTCCTCACAGCTCTGTCCAAGGTTACAGCTTTTAATTGACAGTTTACCATGTTTTACAACCCTGTTTCAAGGCTATCTTCCTCTTCATGTTTACCATTTCTCTTTAGTTTTCTTCTTTTCCCTACCTTTTGCTGATTCCCCAGATTTAGATAGACTACTCTACATTGACAAGATTTGTTCCATATAAAAAAGTAAAAAGACTTTATTACTACAGATATAGAGAGATTAATAATCACTGAGACATCAAAATTTTAAAACTACTTCAAAAAGTAGTAAAACTACTTTTGTTACTTTGTAACAGAGAAAAGGCTTACTTGCTATGCAAGTAAGCCTTTACTACATAAATATTAATATTTATTTTTCTTTACTATGTAAATATTAATAATGAGTCAAACCTAAAACAGAACAAAGACTATGGGTAGCTTGTTATTGACTGAACTGCATCTCCCCAAATTCACAGGTTAAATCCTTAACATCCCATGTGATTATTTTTGCAGACAAAACCTTTAAGAAGTAATTAAATTAAGGTGAGATCATGAAGTGTGGCCTACTCCAATAGGACAGGTTTCCTCATAGAAACTGTAGACACCTGAAGCGTGTGCACACAGAGGGCAGGCCACATGAGAGCCAATGCCAAAGTGTTCTGAAAGCCTAGAACAGGGACACCAGAACAAAGAAAACTTGCTAGCATTTGCTCTTGGATTTCCAGCCTCCAGAACCGTGAGAAAAATTCCTGTTGTTTAAGTCACACAGCCTGTGGTATTTCATTAGGATAGCCCCAGCAGACAAATACAATAGAGATATGAAATCTTCATTTAGCTGAGTTGATTATGTTGACCAAAATGCAATTTTTAAAAATTTCCCTTATGATCATCACATCTTAGAAAGTGCTGTTCCCTCCCTTTTCTTCAAAAAACCATTTCACCCATTCTGCATACACCTTCAGTTCCTGCCTTTTATACAGTGGTCCTTTCTTTTGGTAGAACTTCACTTATTCATTTGGACAGATATTTCCTTTCTCTACTTTTAATTGCTTCTCTTTTTACTCTGGCATACCTTTTGGTACATTACACAGATAAATGTTTACGGGTTCCCCTCTCTTTTAAAACATTTATACTGTATGATTTAAATAATTCATGTATACATTTTCTTGTAGAATTGAAAGCATTATGCCCTAAATTAAATTATCCCATTCATTAAATATCTTCAGAATTTTCTCTCATCTGGATTATTTTTCTAGACATTTCTTTTTCATATGTATTTCCATTAAAATAGGTAATATTCAAGTTTTATAAAATTATCTGCCTTTTATCTTCATACTTATGTTAGATAGCAATATATTTTGGGATCTATGCACATTTGTAAACTCAGGTCTACCTTTTCTTTTTACAGCCACAAGGCATTGCATTATGTAAATACATGACAAAGGCCTTAGTGACTTTCTTGTAAATTGACATACAGTCTTCTGTTATTGAAAAGTTCTGTGGTGAGCATGTCTTTGTTTAACCATAAATTTCCTTCAAAATGAAATTGCAGGTGAAAAGGTGTGTACCTCTTTAAATTTACTAGATAAATGGTTCTTGATGTTTCTGTTCCCCTGGGCCCCAGTCATCAACCTTTGGTCCTTGTTGACTTGTTTGCAATTCTCACAGGAAATATTCATTTGATTCTCACAATACCTCTGTCAAATGCAGGGATAAGCATATGAACTTCATTGTATATGCAGTATAAGAAATAGCTTACATCACTTGATCTGAGACTAATATCTCCAGTCTGTATTTCCAATTAAGTGTGTCTTTAATTGAATAGAAGGCAACATATTTAAAACTCAGGAGTAATTTTGTAAAATGTGAGTTCCTATAAAAACAAGATATTTAATTACCTAAGAAACATATAGCTTAATATTTAATTTGATATACAAACATATCACATAAATATTAAATAAGTAATGTAATGACATTTTCTATTCTGATAAAGGAAGATACGATATAAAATTCCTGAAATTTGCAATTGTCGTGGGATAACATAATGAGTGGCTCTTTTTGTGCTGTTTATATTATTTTTGCAGTTAAAATGCTTCATAAATATGAGTTATAAATAAAAGTTCCACTTTTTCAAATATCTACTTCTTCATGCCCTACTCTCCCACCTGCCCTCTAAGAGAGAGATACTCCTGGCAAGCTTGTTAACTTGCAGCTTGTTTCTGTGTTTACCAGTATGGCAGAAAGATAAAAGAATGTGAAGAAGTCTTGAGAAGTTCAATCATTGTTCTTATCAATGAATCTGGAAAGAAAACAATTAATAATAGAGTGAACTATTTTGGAAATTATTTAGGAAGGAGAAGAAAGATTTACTTTAGCTATGGATTTAGTCAAGGTCCCATTAGATTATTAATTAGGAAGCCTCTAAATTTTTATGCTGTAAAAACTTTTTTGAAAGGCCACAAGAACTGGTATGAAAAAGGATGCACTGCTTTGCAATACATTGGGGATTTTATCTGTAATTTAAAAAAAATTTTAGTGTGACACCATTGCTGTGTGTAGCCCTAATCTGGCTTTGTTTTACTCAAGTTATTTACTTTCTCCTGCAAATGACAAAAAAAGTTATATGTCTTACTTTAATCACCCAAAATTTCTTGGCAATTTTGACTCATTTTTGTTATTCTGCATAATTACCTGTTATTGGTAGAGAGAGGGGTGTGGAGGAAATAGGTAGAAAAATTTCCTAATATCAATATTACTAAAGGGGTTTAATTATTTCAATGTGTGGAAGCCTGGTTCTTACAGAAAATGCATCCATAAATCGTGGTTTTCTCAACAATGTCATACTATTTGGTTTGACTGTTTTTCCCATAACTTATTGAACATCATTTATAATTTAAAAAGTAAATGCCAGAGATCATTAGATATTAACTTTATAAAGATTTTCATAAATATTACCCAATGTTCTTACTTTTCCTTTGGCTTCTAGTTGCTTCTCACTCAATTATACCACATTGTTGAAAGATTTAAATCTTTTCATTTCCCATTGGTCAGTACTCATTTCAAAATCTTCAACGAATCCCTGCTCATTAAAATAAAGCCATCAGATTTATCATTGGATTTCCTGTTTCATTGGACCAAACTCAACCCCTTCTCCAGTTTAGCTTCATCCTCTGTTCCAGACACATTACATTCTGTGTTATAGTTTCTACTGATCCTCACAGTTATCAAAAACTTCTACATACCAGAAATGGAACCAAAATGGTTCTTTTTCTTTGAAAGGGAAATCTGAGCATTCTAAGCCAGTTATTACTATTTTTCCTATAAATAAATATTAAAATATACTGAGTAGTTACTACTTTAAGATTTCAGTAGACTGGTGTGGTGGCACATGCCTGAAATCCCAGTACTCAGGAGGTGGCAGTGGGAGATTGTGAATCTTAGGCCACTCTGGGCTATATAAAAACACCTTGCCTCAAAAAAACAACAATAAAGTCCTGACCAGTTAGAGAGCTATGAAGTAAAAACAACTGGTTCGACTTCTTTACAGTAATAACAAGCCTAAAAAAAAAATGCCTGAATTTAATAGGAAATATTAAAAATCTGTGATATAAATTCCAACATTTCATGTACTGTTGTGGAAAAAGACCTGGATGAAAGAAATCACACATATTTAATAGTGTAACAAACTTCATTCTCATATAATTTTTTTATGGTAGACATGATAGCCAGAAATAGCAGGAGAGATGTTTTTGCCTGTTGCCAAAATAAATGTTTAAAATTTAAAATCATTACTCAGAAATTCCATGATTTGAAGGATCATGAATGATTCTCCAAAAGTGAGTCAAAAGTCATCTAAAAGGTAAACCCCTTCTTTTATTCTTAGCATTTAAAAGTCTAAATTTTAGAGGATGTCACTTTTATGTACAACTAAAATTTATCTACTGACTGCCTCTAAAGGATGTAATATAGAAAATTGGTATTCTACCAGATATTACTTTAGCTCAGTATTTTGACAAGTATAGCATTTAGGTATCATCAGTGTGCTTCGGAATATGTCAACATTTTTAGTAACTTAGGTTGTATTACAAATTGTTGCTAGTCACTGATTGCTTAGGTAAACTTCTAACAATGTGTATTTGTGTCAACTCTTTTATCAACCCAGTATTTCCTAATTATTTAAACTCATTCAAGTAGGAAAAATCTATCTGGCTCAATTTCAGGATGTCCAGTTACAGCCATTTTTCAAAACATGACATAATTTCATTCTTTTTTGTTGCTGATTAATATTCTTTGTGTATATGTGCCACAGTTTTAAAATCCATTCATGAACTGTTGGGCATCTAGGCTGAGTCCACAGCTTGGCTATTGTGAATAGTTCTGCTCTATTGATGGATATATAGGTATTTCTTAATGCATGTTGACTTAGATTCCTTCAGCTAATGCTTAAGAGTGCTAAAACAGAATCATGTGCTAGGTCTAGTTTTTGTTTTTTGAGGCACCTCCATATTGGCTACACTAATTTAAATTTTCACCAGCAGTGTATAGGGTTCCTTTTACTGGCATCCTCACCAGCATTGGTTGTTGTCTGTTTTTTGATGATGGTTATTGTCACTGAAGTGAGATAGAATCTCAATGTTTTCATTTGCATTTCACCAATGGCTAAGAATGTTGACCATTTCTGCATTTTATTTACTCAGAAAACGTATTTTCATTTATATGCAGAATCCAGACCTAATAATAATAATGATCATAGTAATAGTAATAATAAAAATGACATGAGGTAAACAGGGCACTATCTGTAGGGGAACCAGTTACAGGAAGAGGGAGAAAAGAGAGGGTGGCAGGTAAATATAGTGAAAGTACATTATATGTATATATATATATATATATATATATATATATATATATATATATATGAAAGAAGCAAATTGAACCCTAATGAAAACTGTTAAAAAGGCACAGAAGAGGAGAGGGAAGAAGGTTAAGAAAGAGCAATAGAGATGAGTTGAATTTTATCAAAATACATTTAAGCATGCATGTAAATATCAGAGTGAGACACCTGTGTATGAATAATTTATGCTAAAAAATCATATAAAAACAAAAAACAACACTAATATGAACAATCTGTTTCCTCAGGAGATGACTGCAACATTTTCTATCATGAACCATGACACATGAATTGTAAAAATGAAAAGAGAAGGAACATAGGCCAAAAAATAAATTAAGTAGAGATTTTGAGAATTCTCATCCAGTGAAATTAATGAAATTGGGATAAATTACATAATCAGTTTTATTTTTACATTTGAATATTTTCTGGTTCAGTAAACACCAAAGCATATTCCAAATGCTAGTATAAAAGACAAAATATCAAGCAGACACCTTTCAAAGTCAAACTACAAAAAAGGTTGAAATTTATAGGACGTTTACTCACATGAAAACATTTCCTTAATGGATACCTGTGAAACATAGGGGGACGGTTAGATGTCTTACATTCTGTAATGATGGTGATGGCTCTGGACCCCGCTGACTTCATTTTCTGTTAAACCCCTCTACGAACCACATACTTACACCTCTATGTTACTTATATCTTTTCTTCTGCTCTCTCCACTTCAATTTTATTTTTCACAACAAAATGGGCCTGCATAAATCTGTGCACTGTTTGGGAGTGCAGCAGGCCATTACAAAGTACTACAAAGAAGACCTGCGACTGCATTCCCTATGAATTACATTATCACCAAAGCAGAGAGAAAAGGGCCACTTGTTAGCCTCACTTGTGCTTAAAGAAAAGTGATCTGAAGCTGGACCTGGTCCTCCATACTGCAGTCCCAAGAGGACTGTGGCTCAAGGCCAACCAGGAAAAGACCCATCTCAATTAGCAAGCCAGTCCTAGTGGTACAAATCTGTGATCCCAGCAACCTGGGAGGCCAAAGGTAGGAAGATCATAGTCTGAAGCCAATCCTGAGCAAAGATTTGAGGCACTATCTGAAAAACAGCTAAAGCAAAAAGGAGCAGAAGGTATGGTTCAAGAGTTAGAGCACCTGCTTAGCAGACATGAGGCTTTGAATTCAAGCCTCAGTACCATTTCACCAAGCAAACTCAAAAGACCAGGACCCTCTAACACACCATCCAGTGAAGTGGGAGGCAAGAAAAATGCATTGTAAAACATGTTTCACAAAGATAATTATTTACATGTACCCATACCTCAGCCCACTAATATATCTTAATGAAGAAATATTCTTGTATATATAATTGTCTAAACAGCCTGTGGTATGCAGTTTATGAATTTAAATGAAGTATTGACTGAAAGATGGAGAGGGGTTTTTGTGTTTTGCTTTTTTTTGTTTTTTTTGTGAAATGTAGGATTTTTTTTTTTGCCGATTTTTTCATGACAACATTGCTTATGGTAATTCAAAAACAGTGTTTTGTTTTCTAATCACATTTTAAGGACAGCACTGTCCAGATCCTGACTTTGATGGTCTCTCTGACACAGGGCCGTGTTACCATAGCTGTCCTGGAGTCTGGAAATGTCTAGGTCAAGGGCTACTCTCACTGTGGTGTCTACGTCCTGTGACTCCATATGAATCTCTAACAAGCTGCTTGCTTTTAGACCTATTACTTCCATAATGGGATTCATTGCTTTCCTAAGCAGCCCTTGTAATTTTCACCAAGGTCCTTTAACTCAGTTAATGTGAAGCATTTGTTCATGCCTAATTGTTGGAGCCAGGCCATGTTTGTGTTTCCTTTGAATTGCAGGAGGTTGATTGTGGGGGTAGAGTGGCTTGTGTGAGTGAGTCCATTTCTCTCCGAATTATAATTACCATGGGTTGTGTTTGGTGGGTGCTTGCTGCAGCAGCCCTCCACGACAAGGTCAACAAGGAGAAGACAAATGAGCATCAGAATATAAGTGCCTTATCACACACAGGCATTTGTGGGCTGTGTGAGTTTCTTCCTCCCATGATTATGACATCCTTTATAGAAATAAAGGATGCAGCTGTAAAATGCCCTAGAAATTAAAACTCAGAATCCATAATTTACAGAAAATTTCCAAATTGTATTAGTATTTTCCTGAAAATTCTGATACTGTTCTCATTTGCACATCTTTAAAATTTTAACTGACTCCATTCCTATGGAGTTGTGATAAATTTCACCTTAATTGTTAGCCTATTTCAGACTCGTATTGTACTCTGCCTGACTTGGTAGCTTTATTCAAAGTGAGAAAAGAATGTTCTTTGGCTACAATTTGATATAACAATTTAATATTTATTAAAGTGAATTTCTTTTCCCTTGGGACATAAAGTTGATCCTGCTCTTTTTTTGATGGTACTGGAGTTTAAACTCAAGACCTTATGGTTGCCACTTTACTACTCGAGCCATGCCTCCACCTCTTTTTGGTTTAGTTATTTTTTCAGTTAGGGTGTTATGTTTTTCCCTGGGCTGCCCATGGACTGTGGTCATCCTATGTATGCCTCCTGTGTGGGTGGTATTACAGGCTTCTGCCACCACATCTGGCTTGTTTGTGAGATAAGGTCTTGCTTTTTTTTTTTTTTTTAACCAGGGGTGATTGGTCTCAAACTGAGATTTATTTCTATCTCCACCTCCTGGGTAGCAATCTTGCTCTTTACATACATAAAGTGATCCCTTATTTCATTATAACTTGTATGTGTATGAGATTTAAATTAGTCTTTTTCTTTCCTTTATCAAGCCTGGAAGACTATTTTTTTCAATTCTGTAGCATTTTGATGACTTTAAATGTAAAGCTCTGGCATTACATTATAAAAGTAACCTTTAAGTAAATTTTGGACAAGTGACATCTGCATAATAAGTGTGCAATCATTTGAGTTTCAGCATAATTTTCTTTTGAAGCACTGCTTTAAAACTATTCACATCTTATCATTACACATAATTTAATGAAGCATGATGTGGGATATATAAAATATTCTTCTAGGAGAGAAAATTAACATCTCTTTAATATGTATGCATCTGGTGCATACATATGGAAGGTACATCACACACTTTATTTATATTACTGACTGTATACAGTCACATTGCATGATAATGTGTCTATTTTAGAGACAAAATCATAAGCTGGGGTGTTTGAGTAAATGCCAATAGTAAATGTGTTATATAATTATTTCTTAACTTTAAAATCAGATTTTTAAATACTTTAAAAGAAACTGTTATTTTGAAATATCAAACCAGTAGCCATTCATCCAAAAAAAAATGACATTTTATGAAAAGATGACTGAGAACTGATAATATAAACCATGCTAAGGGGATATTGTGTTTAGTTTTGCTGTGATCTTGTGAAAGAATATATGTATGCGAATGAGATATAATCCATAATGGAGGATTATTATAAAATCATATAAAACAGAAATCAGAGATGATATTTCATCTTTTTTGAGATTCTGAGGAATTCTAGAAAAAATTTATTTTTAGAAAAATCACAGGGCTAGACATGGTGGCTTACACCTCTAATCCCAACTACACAGGAGCTAAGATATTAGAAAGGTCACAATTTGATACCACCCAAGGCAAATATTAGTGAGATATCTCAAGTAATAAGCCAGGCATGATAGCACATGTCTATAATTCCAGCTACGGTGGGAGAGGTAGGTAGGAGAATCACAGTCAGATGCCATCCCTGGGCAAAAATGTGAGACCATACCCTGCAAATGACGAAAGCTAAAAAGGCCTGGGGATGTGGCTCATGTGGTAGAGTTCTGACCTAACAAGCGGGAAGCCCTGGATTCAAATCCAAGTACAGGAAAGAAGAAAAAAGGAAGGAAGGAAGGAAGGAAGGAGGGAGGGAAGGGAAGAAAGAAAAAGTAAAAGGAAAGAAGGAAGGAAGGAGAGAAAGAAAAAAGAAAGAAGAGAGACAGAAAGAAAGAAAGAAGAAAGGAAGGGAGAGATGAAGAGAGTCACTCAAACATCTAGATAATAGATGGTAACTTTTTAAAATATCATTTTGCCTTTGTTAGTAAAGAACTTACTTTTGTAAGGACAAAAAAATTACATTTTTCCTTATTTTTATAATGTATACTTAGAGTCCTTTTGCTCTAGAATATGAGAGATAAGACTTGATAATTTTCATATTCAAAGCCAACGATGAGATCTGACTTTTATGAAAGTGAAAGCCTGCTGTCCTGCCATAATTATAACTATAAAGTCAACTTTTACTTTAGCTTTGGTGAAAGCAGTTTAACTGTGTGTGCAATTTGAAATAACAATCTCCATGTGAATCAGAAATAGCCTTGTGACCTAACACAGCTTGGTTTTGCTGAGATTTATGTCCTTAGGAAAACATTATATCCCATGGTCAAATTTTAAACTGTTAAAAGAAATCTTATGAAATGGGTCAGAATGATCAAAAACTATAGTAATTTAGACGAAGTGGCTGTGAACAAAACATAGAAATGCGATTTTAAAGGGTAATTTTTGCTAATGTATCATTTTACAAAAATTTTAGGGGGAAAAATATGTTAGGATATTTTCATATAGATGAAATCAGAATAACAAATTCAATATATGTAAAATTAGGAATGTTTATTGTTTATACTTATGTACACAGCAATAGGCACTGATTCTCCTGTCTCTGAGAGCATGTCACTTTTCAGCTGTGAGGAAGAAGAAGTAGTTTTATTTCTGCCTCAGCTATAAGAAAGATCATCAGTTGACACCTTATTATATTTTGTGACTTTTATACATTATGACATTTATTTATTACTCAAAATTATCCTATTAGTCATTTATTTCAGAATGGCACTCATTAGTTAACAAAAGGCCCAGAAATATTAGTTAACATGAACTATATCCCAAGAATTATAATTGGAAACAGATTTTGCCCAGTTCCATCTGAACTAATAGTGTGTGTTCTGTACACTCCATGTTGGGGTTAAGCATATCTCATCAGTGAGTAGGTATGTTCTTAACAAGAAAATTGAACTTCTAAAACATGGTAATTGAACAAAGCCGATGCAAAAAAGCTCAGCTATTGTTTAATTCTCTTGAGATGAAATGTCCAGAAGAGGTAAATCCATCAAGGCAGGACTCAGATTGTTGGTTCTGCAGTTTGGACAAAAGGCAAAATAGGGAGAAACTTCACTGTGCTGACAAACAATGGTTGAAATTCATTCACTCAAAAAATGCAACTCTCCATTTCCTCTGTATACCTGCATCACCAACGTTAATACTGAGCATCAACTCTGTTCGTAACAGAACAGGTACTTTTGAAAGGCAACTTTTTTTTTTTTTACTATTTATTTATATTTTATTTTATCATTTTTACATGTATTTACATGTGTAGACATTAGGGCAACCTCCCTTGCAACTTCCCACCCCTCCAGGCAGAAGCTGTTCTGCCATCTTGTTTCCAATTTTGTTGAAGAAAACCAATAAAAAGTAGTAAGAAAAATATGACATTTTTGCTAGTTTGAGATAAGAATAGCTATACAGGGAATTTCTTTGAGTTGTTTCCATGCACTTGTGTATTACAACCCAAACTGGTTCATCTCTACCAGACCCCGTCACTACTTCCTAGTGCCCTTCCCATAGTGGCCTCTGCCAGTTTAAGATTACTATATTCATTCCCATATAGTGAGCACATCAACCACATTCAAGTTTTTGGTTTTGTTCCCTTTCTCTATCCCTCCCATGCATGAAGTTCTCCCCTTAGTGTGTGACCCATGTTCAATAATATTACTGGATTTGTTTTAGGTCTATAATCTACATATGAGGGAAAACGTGATTTTTGGCCTTCTGACCCTAAGAAGACTTCAAGATAGTCTCCATCTGTGACTGGTGATCCATGTCTGTGTCTTCTTTCTTAAGGACCTAGAAAAAAGATGGCAGTATGCTGTGTCACAGTTTGTAGAATTCAGCTTTTAAGACCAGAATCAATAAGTCGCTACAAACTTTTGAAACTACTGCATATATATTTCACAGTTTGATTGAATGTTTTAGCAATCATGGTTCAATGGCTCATTTAGAAGTTAAAGACATTCTATATGCTTCAAGGGTAGGAGAAGAAAGAAAGAAAGAAGGTAAGTTGAATTGGAATTAAAATACAGCTTTTTGATGAAAGTTGAATTCTTTGACATCATTTATCAAATAATAGGCCACTTTCTTGAGACATGTAGAATATTTACTCTATAGTTTATCTCAGTCAAGGAAGTCGTTTGCTTTAAATAGGTCTATAAACTTTAAACCATTTTGTTACAGTAATCAGCTACACTTTGCTGCTTGATTAAAAAAGAGATTTCATCTTTCACTGGATGACATTTTAATGAAGAAAAAGAGAGTACTTTTGTCCATTAGAAAATGCAGGTAACAAATACTTTCTTGCAGTTTCCAAGACCTTGGGAAAACATAACCAAGCAGGAAAAAATTCAAATGGAAAGAAGTTTTATTCAACTATTTTAGAAAATTAAGCTGAATACAAAAATTAGTCCCAGGTGTGGCTTTTTATTGTCCACAAGCAATAAAAGAATTATAATACCTGAGACCTCATGTCAGATAATTTTCATTCTTTAAACTATTATGTAAGTTCTGATGCCAGGGCACAAAGGATGAACCCAGCATAAAACAGACCAATCTACCAGCTCCCTGAATCCCTGAAACCTGAAAGCTGTCTGATTTTAACCAAACACAAATTTTTTTGTGAAATTATCTGAATGAGAATAAAAAGTCCCATTCAAAGGAACATGAGCAAATGGAAAAGATAAAACAACATGTTCAGAAATTGCTTTCCATCAAGTAAAATTTATTCACAACAGTTTGCTTCATCTTCCTCAAAGTCAGTGCAGTAATGGTTTACAAATTTAATAATTGTTGTGAATATACCCAAGATCTCTCTCCTTACATCTCTCCTCTTTCTACCATCACGCCTCTCCCCTCTTTTCCCAGCTATCCTTAGTTTCAGCCTTCCCTGGCCAATGTGCTTTGAGCTTTGAGGATTGCCTGATGTTTCAGTAGGATGGATTTTAAACAGGACTTTCCAATCTTAGCTGTATCCTAACTTTAAAGGTCAATGTAAAAATAATTTAAAGATGAAGTTTTAAAAAGGAGCAAAAAATTTCTCCAATTCTGCCCAGTCATCTCTGCAATAGTGCAAAAATACCTAATAAATAGCAAAACCTGGGAAAGGTCAAAATGAAAATTATTAATAAATGCTAAATAACCCAGAGCCAGTGCCAACAATACATAAAACGGTGAAATGCCAATTGAAACCACCAGGTGAAGCAAAAAATCTTTAGATTTACTTGAAAATGTCCATAACAAGAAGAAACAAAACAAATTTCCAAGCCATGGCTTTGCAGGCTTTACTGCAGACAGGATTACTATTTCTGCTTAAGATGTTGTGATTCATAGAAAACTTTTGTCCCTCATAGATTGAAGGGTGTGTGTGTGTGTATGTGTGTGTGTGTTTAGAATAAATTAATGAATTCATCCAGTGACATAGTTTTCTATTTCAAAAGTTAGGTAATAAATGAAAATCAGGAAGATGAATTTTGTAAAAAGGGGTTGGAAATCTTTGCATTTTACAACAAGCTGGTGGAGACACCAGCTGCTCTCACAGTAAGGTTATTAACACTGGGCTGCCACACAGTTTACAGGTATGTAACAATACAGTGAGTCAGGATGAGTAAAGACACAACAGCAGATTTTTGCAGTAGAAAAGTCAGCATTTTCAACGGTCATTAGCTTTAAAGACACTCTGATTAACTTGAGTGTTGCCCCACTATTAACAGCAGTGATTTTATGTTTCTTCAATTGCCACGCAAATCCTTAAAATATAACATTTAAAACAATCCTACCCTTCTGATTGGATGTCTGGAACTTAAACATAGTGTCTTTAAATATAATAACCTTAGAAAAAATCTGGTTTTTTACTAAAAGTATCCGCTTATTGTATATTTACCATTAGCATTCACTAGCTGGGTAAACTCCATTACTGTTTATTTCCTGCATCATTTCTGCTTGTGTGTTTGTATTTCAAGATAGTTTTATAAGAAAAAAACCTGCACTTTACCATAAATTACTGTAGTTATTTAAAAAGATAGGAAGTGGAATGTGGGAGGTACATGCCTGTAATCATTAGGGAGGTTGAGGCAGGAGCATTGAGTGTTAGACGCCAGACTTGACTTCTTAACAGTTCCAGGCTAGCCTGAGCTCTATATGAGACTCTGTTTCAAAGAAATCCCTCCTCCAAAAGCCTCAATTCAATGATAGGTAGCTTATGTTAATACTGTCAGACTTCCTTTAGCCAAACTCTATTAAAATATTCCAATTTGCTGATTTTTCACACTCTACTTATTAATCTATTTGATCTTTCTGAAATATTTTCAATTAAGCAAATCATGAAAATCTCAACAAGATATTTAAAGTTCATACACCTAGAAATTAAAAAAATCTCTATTATAAACAATACATTAGTAACAAAACTCATAAAAAATATCCTTGATTTGCAGAGGCAATGGTAAATGGTAGACTATGAAAATGTCTTCATAACTTTAAAAAAATGGGGGGACACTTTTAAATATTATTTTCTTCATGCATGACTTTTCTGAACCAAATCTAGAGGGAATAGTATTGCCAGAAAACCTTAAGTTTTAGTGATAGTTATTTTAAATAATAGAGATAAGAAGATTTACTGTGATTACATTTAAACATTTTCCACAGTGAGTGCCCTTGAGGAAATCTGCATTCTGTGTGGTAATTAAAATTCTTCACATGCTGTAATGAATAGGACATGTAAGTTAATTCTTGGCTCTATAGTTATAGTATCTACTTAGTGGAATGAAAAATCTCTTACAAAGAAGTAAGTGACATCAATTAACGGCTGATTCACAATTTTAAATAGTGGCATACAGTAAAGAAAAACTATGATCAGTCAGTGTAATCATGTAATATGGTATTCTTTTTCTCCATGCCTTTTCAGATGAGAATACTGAAAAATATTCCAAATGGTAAAAATAATACAGTAGCACAGTTACAAGTTTGGGAAATTCTTTTAAAATGGCAAAAATCAGTACCTAGGTCAGGTAGGCATTCGATACCTAAACACAACTATATTTGAGTGAAAAACTGTAGTTTTGAAGTCAGAGAATATAAAACTTAAAACTCATTTTAGATCATATAAAATTTATCACAAAATACCTCTACTGTTTATGGGAAAGAAAAGGCAATGTTTTGAAGACAAAGACTATTCTTAGAAACCAAATGTGCATTGGGAATATATATAAATGGAGTTTCTAGATTGCTGGTAGACCATAATATATTTATGGAAAAACGCAGGACAGATGACTGAAAATTCATTTATATATCAAGAATTATTTTAAACATGTATAAATATCCATGGATTTTACTGTGAATCTTATGAAGGAAGTTTAAAATTAATTAATTATGAATGTTACTATGCATGCTTGGAAAACATTAGAAAAAAATCAGAAGTTTTTCTATAATATTTTATAACATACTACAGACTTACCTAACATGAGTATAGGAAGATAATAATATTTAAGTGATTTAAATATCGTTACATTTCTAATGTTTATTTAATGTAAATACAGACTGATGAAACAGGAAATGTACTTATGCCAACTGACGACTGATGCAAATATATTTAGAGGCTCCAGCAAGAGGCAGAATTTGTCAAGAACATTGTCTGAAGAAGAGAACCTGCCTATGGAGACCACTTTCCTCTCTCATGACCTCATGTGTACACAGGAAGCAATGGAGGGAGAGTGGTCAACCAGCTGAATCTGATCTTGAAAAGCAACGGTGTGCTGGCCCTACCGCCTTCAATCCAAAGGTAAGGTGCCAAAAAAGTGCTGTGTGTTATGTTGGAGGTCAGGTTGTCTCAATTAGCATGTGTGACCAAACAAGCATGGTGTAGAGGGTAACAGTTCAGCTTCCTGATGGTAAGGCTTTGTTTCTGGGAAGGACAGGCAACATGGAATGACACTGTGCGCATGTGTGAAACTAAGAGTGTATTGTATTTGACAAAGGAACCTGAAGTAGAAGAGAACACTTGTGAACAATCTAATGGTGACATCAATGATGAAGTGTAAATCCGTCTTGAAGCATTGGGAAAATATAAAGCCACCTATGCTTTCAGTGAGGTCTTCCATGCAGAAAACCAAGGGCCCAGTATAGATAAAATCATAGAAGAGAGAGGAAAAAATGTGACAAAATCTACATATATTTTAATGGAGAAAGCACATTTAAAATATAGTTAATGCACTATTTTCAAATCTGAGCTCATTTGTTAACTTTTCAAACACTGACATACTTGCTAAGACACCGTTATATCAGTTATACTTCAGAGAAAATTGCTTATGTGGAATATGCCTTTCAATGTTTGTTTTATACAACAATTTCTGACATTGAAAATGTGACGGTTTTTTGTATATACTTTCATTGGAATAATACTTTTGAGATTCTTATAAAGACTGCCATTTTAAATAATAATATGAAGCTGGGTGTGGAGTGCATGCCTGGGATCCAAGCTATTGGGGAGGTGGAGGCAGGAGGATTGTAAGTTTGAGGCCAGCCCAGTTAGCAAGACCTTATATCAAATGAAAATTCAAACAAAAAAACAAAAAACAGCTGGGGAGGGTGCAGGATCAACTGGGAGAGCACTTGTCTAGAATATGTGAGGCCCTGGGTTCAATCCCCAGTACTGCAAAAAAAGAAAAAAAAAGTGAAAGTATATAAAAATAGTGAAAGGGTAACTTTAACTTCAGAACCAAGTAGCAATCAAATTGAGTTATTTTCATCATATTTTTTCTAAAATATTTTTTAGTAATTTGAATCATACTGAATGTTTTTGAGTCTACTTACTTAAATCACCATTTATCATACTTATAGGTTAATACTTTTAAAAACACATAATAAACTATTTTTCTCATATATAAATGTGTCATAAAAATTTTCATTTTACTGAACATTAATTCATACTCTCTTTTTAAAATATCTTTCCTATTTGGAAAAGTAGAAAGGAAAATCTATTTGTTGTCTTATATTTTTCTTGGTGGTAATGGAGTTTGAACTCAGGGTCTTGTGTTTGCTAGGCAGGTGCTCTGTCAATTGTGCCACACCCTTCAGTCTGTAACAATGTAGGTTATTTTTAGATAGAGTGTTGCTTTTTGCCCTGGAGGACATGGGTCTGCAATCCTCCTACCTATGCCCTAAATAGCCATGATTTCAGGCAGGCAAAGGTCACTCAGCTTATTTGTTTTTGCCGAGTCTCACTAACTTTTTGTTTGTGGGCTGGCCACAAACTGTGATGCGAAAATTTTTGCTTCCTGTTTAGCTTGTTTAACAGATATGAGCCACTGTGCGCAGTCCTGTTGTTTTGAATAAACGTTTATTTAAATTCCAGTGAAGTTGAAACTTATATGGATATATATATAGATAGGTATAGATATATGCAGAGAGAGAGAGAAAGAGATGCTCACATGTGAAAATGAGTGCTCTATTGGGTTTTGGAATCTGAATCTGAAGCTTAGGGCAAATTTTGAAGACAGAGATTTGAATTTTAAACCAGTAGAATTTAATCTAGGTGTTTCTCAAGTCTTTGGATCCTAAAAAGTATTTCCTGCATACAATCATTGCAAACTACTCAGGACAGAAAATGACCTACCTCTGCCACTGGAGGGTCTCTAACTCTGACTTGGCTTGTTGGTTATTTTTTGGTAGACACTAATATTTATTTGTTGTATACTTGTTTCGCTTACTTATATATTGCCTATCTCTACTTAGAAAACAAGCACTGTGATTCAGTCTACTATAGTCATTAGCATGTATTTGGCACTTAACTAAATACTTGTGCAACGAATTACCAATTCCATTGTTTTCTCTTCCCCCAAACTCCTTTTACTCCTATGAACAAACTCGCTCAAGACCTTCCTTGTGTGCTGAAGACATGGCTCCCGAGGGTGCTGGCAATCACTTTCCCTGCTCCCACTCTTGACTGGCTGCTGTCTCCAACTGTGTGTCAGATGAGGCCAAGGTACTGATGATTCTTTGCTAAGGAAAATAGACAAGGGAAAGTCTAATTTCACTCTAAACATCCCATTCAGAAGATATCAGTAGTTTATCATTTACGAAATGTAGCCAGTCATATTCTTTAATACTCAACTTTCTTCCCTGCCTCTACACAGGTGACTTGTTCATTTTCCTTTTTATTGGGCTAATAAGAAAGTTAGCAAAGATTCGATGAAAGTAGGAAATTACATAAAGATTGCTTTTTGATTCTGTTGACATTTCTTTTTCAGACAAATATTTTTATTATTTAAATATTTGCCTGATTTTATAAATTCTTAATAGCATGAACCAAAAAGTTGAGCCTTCAGGAAGAAGATGTGCATTTTCCAGATTCTTTTTTCCTTGCTGAGTTTCATTTGAACATTTATGTAAACAATTGAGAATGGTAGTCATCCCTTTCTCATGCTTCAGCTGCAAGATCCAGTGCACAAGGTGGACAGAATATGTCCACATGGCAAGCAATGAGTGCCTGGATAAATTATTAACCCTGGGTAAATATAACTGAGAAACATCCCCACATAACAACAAATCACTTTATGAAAATTTTAGTAGCAAAAAGTCATCTTTTTTTATGTTTATGTAGCTTTTTCAGGAGAAAAGCATACAAGGCAGTTGTGAGTGTTTTCACTATGCAATTCAAGACTGCAGGATTGAACTGCTAATATCACTGACTTAAGGAATCAGCCTAGAAAACACCTGTCACTTCCATGGAAGTATGCTAATATTCAAGCAGACATGTTTTTGAGATGTTTTGTCCTTCAATCCACAAGCTTCAATTCTGACTTGTCACTTTAAAAAAGTATGGGATGTGCATAATACTTTCACATAAATACAGCTTTGAAATATACAGCTGGCTCCTCTCCACAACACTATGTTTGTGTTGACCTTGGGTTTGGAATTCCCTAACTACGGTGGCCTGACCTGTCAAAATTTGCAAACTAGTTTTAGATATAATTAGTCAAATTTAAATTTACAATCTGCTCTTTTGTCCCAGACACTTAGTTCCTTGTGTTTTAAGTTTTTCATAGATGGATTTGCACAGGGAAATTTTGACTATTACATTTGCAAACTGAATCAATGTGAACCTTGCCTTTTTCTTTTAAATGCTGCAACTTTTTAGTCTAAAACAAAACATGAATAGAATTTTGAGTTGTATCTGTATCAATGAAAAGTCCACTTATACTTTTGTCTCATCTGCTATAATTCCTTTAGTACTATGGTGCCATATGGGTTAGGTGATTTAGTTTTTTTCTGAAATTCCACTATATAGAACCTCACTCACATGTATACACACACACACACAAAACAGCAATACAAAAATATTTTTGTATTGGTTCTTAGCCTTCTTTTTCTTTTGTCACTGAGTATTGATCAAATATATGATTTAATTGTAATTTTCTTTATGTTAAATCTCATTAATTCTCACATGAATATTTGTTTAATTTACAGTCTTTATAAAATGTTGCCTGCACCTGTATTCTATGGCTTATAAATTGAAAATATTGATATGATAGGTGTAACAAATAGTGTGTTAGTTTGGCATATTCTACATGAAAAATGAGGTAGAATTTTTTTTATTTTTTGGAGTTATACAATGTTGATAACAGACACATATTTTAATAAATAGTCATTTTTCACAATACTTTGTCTACTCAATGTTTTTGTGTATTAAGTAAGCACATCTGATTTATAGTTGTGCATTGCTTAGAAGATGATTGGGTAGATTTTTATCAAAAATATTCACACAACCCTACAGCGTGCTAGTGTATTATTTTTGCTGTGACTTATCTTAACCATTTCATTTCCGTTTACCTTGTATGAGTCTGAAACTTTCCATTAGACACATGTTAAAAAAGAAATGATCCCTCAAGGTTTTATACACTAAAGGAGAGTTGAAAACATCCAAACACCATACACATCCTTAAGGAAAACAACAAATGTTATGCTATAAGAATTAAAAAGACAGAAAAATCATTTCTGCATATGACTATATTTTTATGTATTACAAAAGAAAGCTCAGTAAGAAAGGTGGATTTGATCTGCACTTTACCACATTGGTGAGCTTTGGAAGGCACAGATGGAGGAGGAAGAGGGACAACAGAAAGGGTGAATGGGTTAACAATATTGAGAAAAACCTGAACTTAAAAACAAATAATTCATGCAGGGTAAATTTAAAGTACCTCTCACACACAAAGAGGGGTGTCTGTGTGATATATGTGTTGACTAGTTTGATTATGGTAATCATGACACAATGTATGTATGTATATAAAATTATATGTACAACATATGAAGTCATATATGCAGATGTAAATGCACATTTTGAACATAAAAATGTAGCTCTAGGAATGTACAGTAAAGAATATACTCATATTTGATTCCAAAATATCTATTTTTAGAGAAGAGGCAAAATTCCTTGTGTGTTATAAAATTTTTTGACATGAAATTCAAATGTATTTTTAAGCACTGCTAAAAGGTTTTTTGACATCTTTTCCTTTAATCATTTATTCATATGTGCATACATTGTGCCATTTCTCCCCTCTGCCCCACCCCTGCCACCCTCTCCCCCCACCTCCCTCACTTCCAGGCAGAACCCGTTCTGGTCTTTTCTCTAATTTTGTTGAAGAGTAGACATAAGCAATAATAAGAAAGACATAGTGTTTTTGCTAGTTGAAATAAGGATAGTGATACAGAGAGATTCCTAGCATTACTTCCATGCACAAGTGTAATACAACCTGAATTGATTCATCTCTACCTGACCTTTTCACTACTTCCCTGTCACCTTCCCATATTGACCTCTGTCATTTTAAGGTTAGTGTATTAGCTCCTCTGCAGTGGGGACATCAAACACTTTCAAGTTTTGGGTTTCCTACCTTTCCCTATTCCTCCTGTATGTGTCCTTCCCTTAGAGTGTGATCCAAGTCTAATAATATTACTGCATTTGTTTTAAATCTTATGTCCACATATGAGGGAGAAAATATGATTTTTGGTCTTCTGAATCTGGCTAACCTAGCTCAGAATGATGTTCTCCAGTTCCATCCATTTACATGCAAATGATAAGATTTCATTCTTCTTCATGGCTGCATAAAATTCCATTGTGTATAAATACCACATTTTCTTGATCCATTCATCAGTAGTGGGGCATCTTGGCTGTTTTCCATAACTTGGCTATTGTGAATAGTGCCGCAATAAACATGGGTGTGCAGGTGCCTCTGGAGTAACCTGTGTTGCATTCCTTTGGGTATATCCCCAGGAGTAGGGTTGCTGGATCATACGGCAGATCTATGTTTGGTTTTTTAAGAAGCTTCCATATTGTTTTCCAAAGTTGTTGAGATTACATTCTCACCAGCAGTGTATGAGGGTTCCTTTTTACCCCACATTCTCACCAACATTTGTTGTTGGTGGTGTTTTTGGTGATAGCCATTCTAACAGGGGTGAGGTGGAATCTTAGTGTAGTTTTGATTTGCATTTCCAATTCACAGATTTTAAATAACTTCTCATATAAACGATGTAGACATTAAAAAGCTGCATTATAAGACTGACTTTAATTTTATACTGAGAAAATATTAAACCCCTGTTAATTCATATTGAATTTCCCTCATATTATTTCATGAAAACAATCAGCATATATTTCAAGAACTTCAGTATAATTTTTTAAAACATATGGCCCAATTTATTTGGAACTTTATTGTAAAACTACTAAAAAACTGAATGTAAATTAAATTGTATGACACATACTAAATACTAATAAAAGTAGCAATACATCAAGAGGAAATAACAATTGTTAACAGATATTCACCCAATGTTGGTACATCTAACTTCATTAAACACACACTATTGGAATTAAAAACTCAGTTACACCCCAAAACAGTGATGGTGGAAGAATTCAATACTACTATATAACCAATAGATAAATCATTCAGACAAAAAGTTAACCAAGAAACTCTAGAAATCATCCATAGACCAAATGGACCTGACAGATGTCTACAGAGTATTCCATCCTGCAACAGCACAGTATACATTCTTCTTAGCAGTCCATGAAACTTTTTCTAAAACAGACCGTATTTTAGGTTGCAAAGTAAGTCTTAACAAATATAAGAAAACTGAAATAACTTCCTACATACCATCTGACCACAGTGCAATAAAACTAGAATTCAACAACAAAAGAAACAGCAGAAAATAATCTATCACTTGGAAGTTGAACAAGACATTGAGGAAATAAGGGAAAGAATCAGAAAGTTTCTGGAATTTAATGAGAATGAAAGCACAGCCTGTCAGAACCTATGGGACACAGCAAAGGCAGTCTTATGTGGAAGGTTTATAGCCATGAATGCATGTATTGAAAACATAGAAAGATCTCAAATAAATGAACTAATGCTGCATCTCAACTCCTAGAAAAACAAGAACAGGCTAAAAATCCAAAACAAGCAGAAGGAGAGAAACAATAAAAATAAGGGCTGAAATCAATGAAATAGAGACAAAATAACCATACAAAGAGTCAATGAAACAAAAAGCTAGTTCTTTCAAAAGACAAACAAGATTGACAAACGTCTGGCAAATGTGACTAAAATGAGGAGGGAAAAGACCACAATTACTAAATTAGAAATGAAAAAGGAGAGATAAAACAAGCACCAAGGAAATCCAGGAAATAATCAGAGACTATTTCAAGAACCTATATTCAAATAAATTGGAAAATCTAAAAGAAATGGACACAATTCTAGATACTTATGACCATCCAAAACTGAACCAAGAGGATATTAACTACCTGAACAGATCTATAACATGCAATGAAATTGAAGCAGCAATAGTCTCCCCAAAAAGAAAAGTCTAGGGCCTGACGAATCCACTGCTGAATTCTACCAGACCTTTAAAGAAGAACTAATACCAATACTCCTTAAAATTTTCCACAAAATAAAAAGGGAAGGAACACTTTTTAACCCATTCCATGAAGTGAGTATTACACTCATCCCAAAAACAGAAAATGATGCAAGGAAAAAAAAGAGAATTACAGGCCAATCTCTTAATGAAGATAGATGTAAAAATCCTCAATAAAATATTGGCAAACCAATATCAAAAATATCATTCACCATATTCAAGTCAGCTTCATCCCAAGGATGCAGGGGTGGTTCAACATATGCAAATCTATAAATGTAATACAACACATTAATAGAAGCAAACACAAAAATCACTTGATGTTCTCGATAGACACAGAAAAAGCCTTAGATAAGATTCAACACTATTTCATGATAAAAGCTCTGAAGAAACTAGGAACAGAAGGAATGTGCCTCAACATAATAAAGGCTGTATATGACAAACCTATAGCCGACATCATACTTAATGGGGAAAAACTGAAACCATTTCCTCTAAAGTCAGGAATGAGACAAGTGTGTCCACTCTCTTCACTCTTATTTGATATACTCTTAGAATTCTTAGCCACAGTTATAAGGCAGGAAGAAGAAAGAAAAAGAATACAGTTTGGAAAGAAAGAAGTCAAACTCTCCCTATTTGCAGATCACAGGATATTACACCTAAAAGACCCAAAGAACCCCACCAAAAAAATTCATAAATATCCTAAACAGCTTTAGCAAAGTAACAGGATACAAAATCAATTTACAAAAATCAATAGCCTTTCTATACACCACCAATGAACAGAATTAGAAAATAATTCCATTTACAATAGACTGAAGAAAAATACCTTGGAATAAACTTAATAAAGGATGCAAAAGATCTCTACAAGGAGTATTATAAAGCATTGAAGAAAGAAATTGAAGATTACAGAAGATAGAAAGAGCTCCTGTACTCGTGGGTTGGTAGAACCAACACAATGAAAGTAGCCATGTTACCAAAAGCAAAGACACACAAAGGGTATTGAGCATGGCAACTCAAGCCTGTCATCTCAGCTACTAGGAAGGCAGAGATAGCAGAATCTTGGTTCAAGGCTGGCCTGGGTAAAAGAAAAGGTTAGCAAGATCCTATCTCAAAGAACAACAAGCATGAAGGTTCTTTCCTGTAATGCAAACTACTCTGGAGGAGGAAATGAGAAGGACAGCAGTTTGAGGCCAGTCCAGGCAATAAGTCAGTGAGATCTCATCTCAACAAACCAGCTGGGCGTGGTGAGGCACAAATGTAATTCCAGGTACACTGAGACAGGGGTAGGTAGGAGGATCATAGTCTGAGGCCAACTTGGGCAAAGAAAAGCATGAAATTCTATCTGAAAAAATAAAAATAAAGCAAAATAGTAGCAATAATAATGAAGGGTGGAGGTGTGGCTCAAGTGGTAAGCATTTGCCCTGTAAGGTCACGGCCCTGAGTTCAAACCCCCAAATGACCACTATCACACTGAGGCTATATTTGAACCCAGGTACCTTTTTTATTCCTTACTGACATATATTTTCTTCCCATGTGGCATGTTCCATGTGGCTATTTTGCTGGCAGTCATTTAATAGGTTGGGTGAGTAGACATGGAGACATCAGCTTGCATCAACATAGACTGAATTCACAAGGGCGTTTTATGTGTTTTCTTTTTAATTTAAACTCCTTAAATAAACTGTTATATTTCATTATTTTAGGATCAAGAGTTCACTCCACTGTGTTAAAATAGCACTCAACTATGACATGTAAATTGGTTAATAATGAAGAAAATAATATAGCACCACAGAGTAAGATTTGCTATGCTTATGGCCTTAATTTCATACATTACTCTTTTTCTAGCACCTTGTGGAAATAAGGAAAGGAAACCTCACTGAGAACTGATGGCTACAATTCCTGATCTGCAAGATTTCCAAGACTTCTAAAAGCGATATTATTCCTTGCCTATCTCCAAGCAATGTGGCCCAATTAAAGAACCAAGAATAAAAAGAAAGGAAAATATTCCTGAATGTCTCAGCTCTGTGAAGTTCTACATTAGCCAAGTATATAAAAAATAAGAAGCATAGTCAGTTCAACAATTACTTTAATCCAATTTGAAGCTAAAACATCTTTTATAATGGAGACAAAGTAATTTAAGTGAAAAATATTTATGAATTATTTAAAAATTACAAAACTTTAGCACAAATTTCAATTCATAAAATAATTCTTCAAGTCTAATATAACTTAGTCTTTTAATTGAAGTCATCACTTCAAACATCTTCTGCTTTATGCAGATTTTTAAGCAAATGCATTAGCTTGTGAAGTTTCATCCTCTGCTTTAAATGCATTTATAAGCAAATGCATTAGCTTATGAAGTTTGTCCTCTACCTTGCAAAAACAGTTTGTGAAATCCATCAGAAATTACAACTGAGCAAATGAAATCTACAAAATTTCCTAGCTAAAAATCTATTTTAAAGATGATTGTTCATTGCTCTTCAAAATTAAACTACATTTAAGCTTTACCTATATATCAAAATATTGTACACTGTCTCTGACCTGAATCTATTCTATCCTAAGTTAGAGTAAACTGAATAGTAAAAACCCCAGAAAAAAAGCAAATCTAATCTTTAGCATAATTTGTCCATTACAACTTGTAGATTTTTAAATCTTCTCAGTATTCAGCAAATATAAACTTGGAACAAGTACATCTTTAAACAGTGCTTCAGTTATTTCAAAATGATTGGAATTTACCTTTCAACTGATAATCATTTTAAAATGTTGAATAGAGTCTGAAGCTCATAGAATTGAAAACAAATGCCAACAATATTTGCCTGCTTACAATCATGGAACATGTCTTTAACATAATTCTGTATTAGCACAACTCAATGTGGTAATTAAGACCAAAAAAAAATAAGCTGCATATCCTATCAGCTTCCTTGGGAAGAAAAAAAAATCACTGATGTGACTTGAAATGTGTCCAAGGGGTTTAGTTAGCCTCCAATTAGTTGCAAAGTTCTCTATTAAAATGCATGACAAATGCCACCCTCCATGTCCCTGAACCCTTCATTATTTATGCCCTAATTTCAGATCTCCTTCGACAGAGCATATATCCCAAAAGCTAGATTTGACTTTTAATTACAGTACAATCAGTGCTGGCAGGTGATAAGTTGGAAGGACAATAGACTCTACAGCAAACCTCAGTGATCCTCAAGGGCCCAGCTCTTTTCAACAGAAGCAAACAACAGAACAAAGACAAACATTCTAGGAACAGTCTTCCATGAAATGCAGGACCCATTGTCACTCCTGCTTAACCTTGCAGCTTGTGAAATCCATATAGCAGATTCAAAAAGCCAGGTGCATGTATAAACATAGGGATGTCCTTAGAATGGGAACTTGAAATCTATTTCAGACTCAAAAAGCTTATGCTATTTTCTTATATTTCTTTTTACTGTCTCCATCTGTACTTTCTTTCATTAAATTCCTTTTTGCACTTTAAATGCTACTTTGATAATTAATAGTACAAACTGAATGACAAAGAAATAAACTTACTATGTATTTAATTAATACTTCTATAACTAGTTATTGTATGCTTTGGATATATTTATTTCTATCTAGAAAAGTATACTTTTAAGTTACTTCTTTGAAAATCACTAAGCCTTTCCTTTCTAGAAGGCTCAAAGTGTTCAAACCACAGGCGGGTTAGATGTAGTGTATTTACCTCACGATCTATCTTAAATTGCCGTAATAATTCAGTTTTACCCATTTGGAACCACTGTAAAAAATAAGAATTGACTCTACCTCAAAGACTAATATTCTTCATAATGTCCGTTGTCTCAGAGCAAGGCTGAAAATTGTGTTTGTATATTTCTCCATGTGTATCTGTGTGTAGTTCCAGTGCCAGGGATTGAACCCAGGACTTCTAACACTGAGCCACAACCCCAGCCTGAATGTGTACTTGTGCAATTATGCATTTTGAGTGCATGTGGGAGTGTATGACTGAGCATGTGAGCATGTGCACATGAATGTGTGTGTAGTGTGTATATGAGCATACATGTGTGCTTGAGTTTGTGTGTATGTGAGCATTGCATAGCCACTTACAAGCATTTATCACTCAGTGTGTGTGTGTGCGTGTGTGTGCGTGTGTGTGTGTTGGGGCGTGATATGTGGAAAAGGAATGTAGTGCCTGTAGGCTGCACTTAACAAGCCAAACATGGATGCCAGTGGAATAGTTACATAACCTAGGAACAAGTCACAGCAATTCAACACCATATGGAGAAATTATGGAAAAAGCTGGTGAAGGAATATGTTGAACTCGATTGCTCAAATAGCATTTATCTAAGGCATCAAATTTCCATTTGATCATTTTGTATTAAAGGTAAATGAAAGGCAAGCTCTCAATAACATAAAGTGATGGATTGAGTTACTTTAAAACAACATCATTACAACAACACAAAGAAAAGCTATAGCACAGGAGAAAATATTCATAATAACCAACAAAGAGCTTAGAGACAGTACATATTAAAAAGTCACATAATAAAATTGAAAAAAATCAGTCATTGTTTTAAAAAGTTCAAAAAACTTGAGTAGCTACTTGTCAAAGGATAATATCTAAATGATCAATAAACCTGAAAAAAGCTCAGCCTCTTCTGAGGAATGCCATATGACACCATGGTGTCCTATCACTACACGATGGAAAAAAGACTAAAATAACTTAACAGTTGCACTGGGCTTGCACCATACCTTAAAGCACCTCACATACGTTCTTGTTGATTTTACTACTTTCACAGGACTCAAACCAAAGCTTCCACTCTATGGTCACATACCTGCTTTTAGACCATGCTGTTTCTTCAATATGCCCTGTCCAAATGGCCTGGAGCCCTTTTCCAGAAAACGCTTGAAGCATTTCCATGGTTTTTTTAATCTTAAGGGGCATATTACTGTTACTGATGGGTCAAGGTCCAGTAGACCTCAAGAAGAGACAGAGGGTGAGACCTCAGCCTTTTGCTTCCAGGTTCTTCTTGTCACAGTCAGAGAAGGAATTCCGCAGTGGACAAAGGAAGGAGTGACTAGTGAACCGGGGTTAATTAGTAAAAGCACCCACTCACAGGGGTGTGTTGGTTTCTCAAAAGCGAGCAGAATTTCCAGGACACTGAATAGCTCACCTTATGGGCAAATAATGGAGGGCGGGATTACTCATAAGTTAAGGTAAGGGAAAAACATGGAGAATTCTGAGAATAAGTTGATGATTTCCTGTAATAGAGTTTATTGACCCTTTTGATCTTTTTCTCATATGTCATAGCATCAGATACGTGATGAGGACAGTCAATTTTGCAAGGTTAATGATATGGAGATACAATTACCATGAAGCAGAGGACACTGAGAGGTCCTGTAGGTTGGTCATGTTGGCCCCCGTGAATGTGGGTGGTCTGTTTTATCCTGTTTGAGCAGCCACATGAGTTTGCCTCTCCTTCCCTCTCGCCTGTCCAGCCTACCTCAGCACATGTGTGCAGAGTATGCCTAGACCAAGAAATGGAGTGTGTACAGGAACTTGTGCATAAAGCTGCAATACTCAGACTGGCTTCCCTCAAGTACGTTTAACCCTCACTCACTAAATTCTATCACGTTTTTATTTATTTATTTATAATTTTTTTATATTGCTTTTCTTTCTTTTTTTTAAATTCATTTATTCATATGGGCACACAGTGTTTGGGTAATTTCTTCCTCCTGCCCCTTTAGTTCTGGAATCTTTTACTAGTATCTATGCCCCCAAAATATATACTTTTGATTTCTGTTCTTAAGATTCTTCATTTCTTTACCTAAAACAATCCAATGTCTTACCATAGCTCATAAGATGAAAAAAGAAAAATCCTTAATATATAAAAGTCTATACTTCCTCTGTCTGAAAATCACCAGTCTGTTCTCATATAGCCCTAATCTTTCTTCTCTGCTTTCACGTTTCAAGTTCTAAATTACTGCCCAGGAGTAATTAATCTCCTCTCTCAACATGCTCACATTTCTTCTGGTTAATTTCTTCAAATACTCATCACTCAATTCAGATATATCTTGCTAAAAGAAGCTTTACCTATGTCCTACCCCAAATTAAATCAGATATTGCATTATAAACTTCTAACAGCATCCTGCATCATTCTCTTAGAGTTTATAATGGTTCCAATAAAAATTGTTTCATTATTTGATGTTTGGTGTCTGCCTCCCAGGCCAAATGAAAGTTATACATGAATTTATAAACTAGAACCTTTTATATAAAAGTTCTCAATAAATGTTTATTAAATGAATATTAATATTTATCTATGTACTTCAGTAAAATCTGTCATACTTGGATTACTTGAGTGAAGGCTATATACTGAATGTTTAAGTAAGAATTTTAAATATCGATTATTTATTCATGAATAATTTAAAAATAATGCTACTCTATATAATTACTAATTAAAATGCTCTAAGATTCAAATTCCAGGAATAATTAGAAGCAAAATAAATGAAAATATAAATCTATAAACCTAATTATACTAAAGATTATTGTTTAAACAATATACTAGGTATAAGTCCACAAACCAAAAATTTTCATATTCAAACACCAATGGTAGAATTTAAATATACATTGTGTTGTATGTTATTATGCTGTTGACAATCTAACAAGTACAAGGCACATTATATTCTGTAACTCTTTCACACTCATGCATGCACACACATACAGATGTGCACACAAAATCTATACAGCAGATACTATTATCCCTAATTTATGGGTGAGGACATGGGAATTTTAAGAGTTTTCAGTTCTATGTCCTTAGACTCCTAAGAACATTCAAGAAGTTTAAAAACACACTTGAAAGTGTGCCTTCTGAGTCCGAAGCTTGAATCCTTCCCCTGAAAAATTCTTGTTTTTTTCCAAGAATCATGTTTTTTAAATCTCTAGATTGAGATTTTTGGTAAGAGCTTAACTCTTTCAAAAAAACATTGCTTAATCAAATCTACTCTGTAAGTTAGTATTTAACATGTGTCACCAACAGTCCACTAAACAGAATAAAAAGGAAAATAACTGCAAACCAACTAACCAGCTACAAATTAGATCATAAACTACTATTTCAGCAACTTCAAACATATTTTTTATTTCTAATGGAAAGCTTTAATAGATCACTCTACACATATTGCAAGAGAGTATATACAGAGTCAAAGTATAAACCAGGGGGACACTCACAACGTTATGGAAGTGTACAAGAAAATAACCAAGCAATATTATGGAATAACTGCAATGTGCTAAGGACTGAGGCTTGGGATGTTAGTTTACAGATAAAATTTTTTTCCTTAATACATAAATTCGTAATTACAAAGGACGGAGATCCAAGTTAAAAATCAGTCACTGAACTCTGTAGTTCACTTTATACTAGAACCAAAACTTGCAATATATTTCAGTTGTCTTTTATCTGTGGAGGAGGAATAGACATGCATGTCATAAACTACCAGATTGTTTCTTACATTTTCTTAGGAACATAGCCATATTGGAGAGACAATTAACTGCATGACGTTAATTACTGAAGAAATTATCATTGCTAAAGTAAAATGAGACCTGTTGTATATATATGTATGTAGGATTTGAAATTAGATACAGCGTGCTATGTATAACTGTCTGCATGTTCTAACTACAGGTAAACCAACTATCACTAAATTCATACTTATATATTTAAATGTATGTATATATAATATAATATGGATAATACATCAATGACCTAGGATGGGTTAACTCAAATCACAAATTCTAAAAGAAACTTCTACACTGCAATCAGTAAAATAATATTTTCAGATAAATGCATTTTTTACATGAAGTTGCAGTTAGTATATAGCTCAAATTGGAAAGTCGTCTATTACAAAATGCCATTAGTTCAGACAAAGTAAATGTAAGAAAATAAATTAGGTGTATATAATATGGGGAACTGCAAATATAATGATTACTTTTATATGAGTAGAAGCAACAAGAAAAAACGTAATCAAAGAAACGTTTTTTTCATAGATTGCATTACATATTTTCAGTTAAAGCAATTGATTTTTCCTTTGAGTCTCAAAATCACCACTACCCAAGGAGTGTTTTGCAGAGATTTTGGTGTGTGTGTGATTTTGGCTTTTCTCCATGATTGAGGATCTAGTAGTGAGAACAAGAAATACAGAATATTTTAGCATGTGCATCCTCCCAGTTTTCTGGTGTTTTGCCAGTATTATGGTGACAGATCTGTTAATAACCATCTGGTAACAGAATGTAAATTTCCTTTACATATAAACATATAGAATTAATTGCAAAGTTTCAAGATTCATATCCATGTTTTCAAATAACTCAAGGGAAGGGCTTTTTTTAATTGTTGTGCTTGGTGAGGGTCCATTGTGTCATTTACAAAAGTTTTTACAATATAGCAAATATATAATACTGGAATTCACCTCTTCTATCATTTCTCCTTTATCCCTCCACCCCCGTTCCTGGAATAGTTTCAGCAGGTCTTATATTTCCATTTACATATATGTGTACACAGTATTTGTACTATATTCATCCTCCTACACCCTTTCCCCACATCCTCTCCCCTCCCACTGGTACCAACACCTTAGACAGGACCAGTCCTGCCCTCCTGTTTTCCAACTTTGTAAAAACAAAATGGTATTTTTGTTTAAGATAGCTGAACAGGGAGTTTCTTTGTGACATTTCCATGTTTTTATGTATTATAACACAAATTGGTTCATCTCTTCTATTTTCCAATATCTTAGTCTAAAGGTTGTTTTCTTAAAGAGATGATCATCTTTTCAAATAAAGATACTATTGATGTAATATAGTTTATCTCATCAGAATCATCAATACCACCCAAACAGTACCAATTAGCTGGTGACTATAACCTGCAAAGGATGTTTTGCATGTATATTTTATATCAACATCCTGAACACCGGCTGTGTCTAAAAGTCAGGCTGTTAAATCCTAATACTCAAATCACAGCACAGATTAATTAGGGAGGTTTCTGGAAGTTCACAGCCTGGTAGAGTGCCATTGTCATTCATGTTCATTCTGATCACAAATATTTACATATTAATTTCTTGCTTATTACATAAATTTGAATGGATGTTTCTTTGGGATTACTTATAAAAGCACATTACCAAATGTTTTGATAGCACTGGAAAATTTTCTCTGTGTTCCTCAGCACTGCAGCATGTGAAAAATTGGATGCAGTTAGATTTGCAAGGTAAAGTTTAGCATCTATGGCAAACAGTTACTGAGTATTAGCATCTGTCATTTATTTCACTTCCCCACTTTCAAAGGATCAGAGGCCATTCTCAATCACTTGGCATACATCAACAACTCCGTTTTTCTTTTGCAAATGTCTCAGTTCCCCTCTTGGAAGCTATCTAGATATTATGGTTTTAGAAGTATAAAATGACTTTTACGATTACATAGTACTGTAAGAATTCATTTTCTGTAGCATCCTGGACTTTTTTCTGTAAGAATATTATATTTTTCAGGAGCGCACACTTAACACTGTGATGAAAAATTCACGTACAGAATCTAATCCTTGAGAAAATAGGCTTCCTTTTGCTACAACTTGTTGACCTTGACTCTACATAACATGTCAACTCAACCAACAGAAAACATTGTAGGAACAATTAGAATGGCTTAGTTGGTCTTTGTTTAATATGAAAGAAGTGTGTGGGTGAACTGAGAGAGGTGAGGGAAGAAAGGTGGGAAAGAGAGAGACAGAAGAGGAGAGGGAAGGAAAAGTGAGGAGACTAGAGGGGAAAGAAGGGAAGGAGACTGAAGGGGAGGAAAAGTAGTGTTTAAGCCTCATATGTCACACAATGCCTATAACAAGCATATTTCAATCTGAATGGAGAAGACCCTGGGTAAATCTCTAAGACTGAAATATTTTCTGAGTCCAAGTTTAAAAATAATGCCCATATTATGTGAATATGGAGCATTTGACTTTGTTGTGTGAATGATAATACTGCATGAAAACATGCATTTATTTACCTGTTTGGAGGAGAAGTAGGAAATACCTACAATGGTATAAGCTATGATCCTAAATGTAGAGGAAATGCATGCAAATGTTTTGTTTTTAAAGATTTTTTTCTTTAACCGCTCACCCCCCTATCATATAAGAGGTAGATAAAGGAGGACAGAAAAATATGAGTTACTTAGGACAAAATTTACTTCTAAAGATGGGTGTGAAAATAGTTCCATTTTGTTTACTTCCCACTATAAATGCATCACTTCTGGATGTAAGTGATTTGCACAGATATAGTGACATTGCAGATTCACTTAATATATCATATTAAATTAATTTATTTAATATAAATTTAAACAGCTCTATTGAATATGTTATATTAAATATATAGTATGTAAAGCTGTTATTTTGATGACAGTCCTAGAAACTCAATAGAACTAAAACTCATTTCTTCTGAATGTGGACATGTGTTTCAAATACTTTTAGGCATCTGGGAATATGGAGCTCTTCACAGGAAATCTATTTCCCAAACTCTGCCAGTATGTGTTAGTTGCTTGCACTTAGCTCCATCCTCTAACACCTATTGTTAACTTTTCATGTTGTGCAGATGACAATAAACCTTGATCATATAACAAGTGGATAAAGGAGGACAGAAAAATATAAACTTAGGACAAAAATATGTATTGCTAAAGACTGGTGTGAAAGTAGGTACATGTTCAAGATACTTTCTTCAGCTTTCTGACACCAAAAAGAAACCTACATGCAAAAGTGGTACTTATCTTTAAAGGGTCACCTTTGTTCTCTTACTACCATTGTCTGAAAGTCATTTTCATTTTCACTACATCAGAAGATTCATAACATCCACCTAGGGGTATAAATGTATGCATTTGCTTTTCATGCATTTAAATGACTAAAAACAAGATTCTTTTGAAATCACCTAATAAGTTCTATTTTATGCAAATATCCCCACAAAATAATATTAACATATTCTGATCCCACAGGAAGAATATTAGGTACTGCTTTCCTGAATATTTATATAAAGCTCTATATTATATTGTATTTTAGTCTTTAATGGCAAGGTGGAGATCATATAAAGGATGAGGGCTCTACAGCCTCTTCCAGAGCACTCGTCTTATGGGATTGCCCTACCTCACTGCTTGAGTTGCCTACTATCCCACACCCTTTCAGGTTGTCAAATACACATATACTTAAACATATAAATACACATATCACACGCACACATGAATATGCATACATGGTATAGATTTCTTATATTGAATGGCATTATATGATATCATAAAAATTTTTAAATCTTTCCAAGTCCCATAATTATTTATGAAAAGGAAATCTGAAGTGTATTTTTCTTTATACTATTGAAAAATATTAAATGAATTTTAATATTTTGAATTCAAGTCTAATAAAGATCCAGATGCTGGTGGCTCACAGTAGTAATCCTACGTACATAGGAAGTTGAGATAGGGAGCACTGCAGTTTCAGACCAGCTTGGGAAAAAATTTGTGAGACCCCCATCTCAATGGAAAAAATCTGGGTGTGGTGGCACATCTGTCATCCCAGCTACAGCCAGAAACCTTAAATAGGAGGATCTCAATTCATGCCAGCCTGGGTAAAAAGCAAAACCCTATCTCTAAAATAACCAGAACAAAAAGGGCTGAAGGCATGACTTTTATTTATTTGTTTGTTTTTTACAGTGACTAGCTCAGGGTCATTTATTTTATCATTTATTTATTTATTCACATGTGCATACATTGTTTGGGTCATTTCACCACCCTTCCCCACTCCCTCCAGTTCCAGGCAGGTCCTGTTCTGCCCTTATCACTAATTTTGTTGAAGAAAAGACACAAGCATAATAAGGAAGACAAAGCATTTTTGCATACAAAGAGATTCCTAACATTGCTTTCGGGTACCCATGTGTTACGACCCATGCTGATTCATCTCTAACTGATCTTTACCAGTGTAAAGAAACCAGTGTTCCTGATCCCCTTATCATGTTAACCTCTGTTGCTTTAAGGTTTCTGTATTAGTTCCTTTGGAGTGGGGACATCAAACGTTTTCATGTTTTGGGTTTTCTACCTATTCCTATATCTCCTGTATGTGCTCTCCCCTTGTCATGAAGGCATGACTTAAGAGGTAGAGTACCTGCCTAGCAAGCTCAAAAATCTTAAGACTTTTCAAACCCTAATGCTACCAAAAAAAGAAAAAAGAAGTATCTATACAAAAAAAAAATTTAATGTTTCACAAATAGCACAATAAAAGAAACATATAAATTACTTGTGAGTACACATGTCAGTGTATACATGTATAAGTATGAATGTGTGGGTTTAAAGTGGATAGTTGTTTTCTTCCATCCAGGAGAACAAACACTAGAGACTTGTTCATAATTTCATTTGATTTATGACTTGCTTGGAATAACATACATATGTGCATATATTTAGAGTTAGAGATTGGGAATAAATCATCTTGAGTTATCAGTATTTCCGTTTTGATGCAAAGTTCCTGCAAAGATTAAAATAATGGTAGTGACTATTATTTTAAAATTTCCCTCTTCATTTTTCATGTCAAACATAAAGTTAGATATTTGTAAATAATAATGTTTATCACTAAATGAAGAAAATATTGAAGGAAGTAAGCATAATCACAAAGCGTGAGAACATTGTCTTCCCACAGATTTCAACACCTTGCCTATTTCAGTGATACTCACAGAATATAAAATACCTGACACATATTCGGTCCTCTTTTCCCTTTGCCAAGTAACTGCTATTTTTCCTCAGAGGGGAAAAAATGCTTCCAGCAATTATTTATTCATAGGTTTATTTATTTCAGACTCCAGCAACATGTGTTTTCTTACATACATTAGTTTAAATGCTAAAATTCCTTCTGTTTTTTGAATTGATGACTTTATCTTGGCATACTTTTATCAATTGTTGATTATGGAATTTAGTTTTGCCTTCTTTAGAGAAGCTTAGTTTATGAATTAAGTAAAAGAAGGAAACAGTATTTATTATTTCTTAGAATTAAAAGATACCATGTATATCCTAAAATATTTAATATTCTAAATATTATATTTTAAAAACAATGATGCTCCTTATAAAATAAGATATAACTCTGCCTAGCATATATTGTTGCTTTCAAAACTGTCACATTAAGGACTGAAAGCTCTTAGTAGGAGGAGACAGGGAAACATGAGTAAGTTCATGGGGAAATGAGAAAGCTTCAGTTATGTTGTTGGAATAAGTTAGTATTAATTAAATATATATTCATTAGTAATGAATGCCAAATACCATCAAGAACTTATTATACTTATGCTTAAGGAATATTTTTACCATATTGACAATTAATGGCACTATAAGAACATAACTGAAATTAATTGGAAGCTATTCTAGTATAATTTTCTATATCTTCATAGGAGAGTAACATATACATAAAATTACTGAGGTTTTCCTTTCTTCCTCCCTTCCTTCCCTCCTTTCTTTCTTCTTTTTTTTCTTTTCTTTCTTTCTAGCAGGGTCTTACTGTGTAGCTCAGGCTGTCCTTGAATTCTCTATCCTCCTGCCTTAGGCTCTGAGTGCTGAGATTCTAGGAATCCATCACCATACCAGGCTGAATTCTTCTATGTTGAATGTCATGACATGTATTTGTATATTGCTGATATATGCAAATATACCCCTTCTTAATATTAAAAACCATTCATTAAAAAGTGTGCTCTTTCACTTCTTACCATCTTTGGAATAAGCAAAACTCATTTCATGATTAAATTAATTTCTATATAAAATGACTTGATAAGTCATTGCACATAAATCCTCAAAAAAGTAAAGCTTAACATTAAACAACCTACTTAAAATGAGTTTTCCTCTTACCTAGTCTGTATCTCTTAATTTTTTTCATCTGACAGAGTAAGAGTAGGTAGTAAAAAGGAGAACAGGGTCCACATTAAGTGAAAACCAAGAGGCCTTCCTCTCTGGAATCTGACCCAAACATGTAGATATTTTCTGAAAAGCCTGCTGGCCTTCTAGCCTTAATACAATGAAAGGAATTTTGAAGTAGCACTTAATATGAATTCAGAGGAAAAGTAGTAGGTTTTATTTTGACATTGAGAGTTATTCTGTTAAAAGCTTGTAGACCTGTTAAAACTCTCCCCTAACATTTTTCCTTCAAATCAAATGAAACCTGATTATATTCTTGAAAATACAATCAAATGAACACAACCACATATAATAGACTAAGTAATTGACCATGTTTGTGCATCCTTGAGCATGTCACTGTAACTGCAGTCTTTCCCACTGGTGGAGTAGTATACTTTCCTGCCCGTTGTCATCGCAGGTAATATAATAGGATTGAAATTCAAAATGTGTTTACTGTCAGACTTTCCCTTTGGTTTTTCCCTCATTACCATTTGTGGTAAGGTGAAGTTCGAGAAGTCTAATTCCTTCCTCCTGAATCTCAGCTGGTTGGTAGAAGCTGTAAGCTCCCTGGGAGATCATGGAAAGCTGGAAATATCTGGAGAAGTCTGTCAGTGAACACTGAAATACGTCAGGAAGACTGATAAGAAATATAAGGGCAGCAAAGACAAAATTAGTAAAGGGTATGAAGAAGAGCACAATGTAGTCAGGAAAATGAAAAGAATAAGTGATGATTTCTGAGGACTAGCCATGGGTAATTACAAGCCAAATACTGCAAGTTCCAACTGTGTTCTTAAATTTATGATGAATTATGAGACAGAGATGATCTAAAGAAGAAACTGTTCTGCTTTCAGAGTTTAGAGGAAATATTGGCAGAAGACTCTCAAAATTATAAATGAACAAGATGAAAAAAGAAACCCAGTACTTGACCAGTAAGACTTGACCACCTTACAGAATGACTAGAATATATTGCCATAAGATCTGAGAAATGTGTAAGAATTTCCTTGGTAAGTTTCTTAAAAATATAAAGTCTCTTAGATCTTGTCTACTGAAAGTTTTGTTTTTTTCTTTTTCTTTCTTTCTTTTTTTAATTTTACAGTTTGTTTTTGGATGCAGAGCCTTCCTATGTGGCCCAGGTTTGCCTCAGACTCATTATCTTCTTGCCTCAGCCTCCTCAGTGCTGGAATTACAGGTCTGAAGCATCATAGCTAGCTTAAAGTTCTTAAAAGTATGAATTTAAGATCATTTCAATAGGAAGTGGATTTAGAAGAAAACATTTCATGGTTCCAAAGCACTCCATCTTATAAGAAAAGCTAAAGCAGTTACTGACTTAAAAATAAGAAATTTGGCTTTATCAAGATGAATGGATGACAAATTGATACATAGAAAACCAACAAATTTGAAAGAATTTACATAAGATTAGGTGAAATAAGCAGAGTTTAAAACGAAAACAGATATTTGTACCCCTTCATTGTCTCTATGCATAGGCAGCAGGATGAAATCATTCTCAGCTACCCCAAACATAGGCTGTGTCTGTAAAATTCCTAAGAGAAGTAAAAACAAGAGAGAGTAATTTCATGGAAGTAGGATTGAGTTCTAATGAAGGACTACAATGTGGACTGAAGTAGATTTTTAAATTGCTATGAATCAATAAGAGAGTTTATCCCCTTCATTTAAATAGTCAAGTTGTACAGCTCAGGTGTAGCTCCATAGTAGAGTGCTTGTCCAGCACGTGTGAGGTCTTGGGTTCAAACTCTAGTGCTGAGAAAGAGAAGGAAGGGGAAGAAGAAGGGGAAGGGAAGGAAAGGGAAGAAAAGGAAAGGAAAAGTAAGAAAAGGAAGGGAAGGGAAAGGGAGGGGAGGGGAGGGAAGGGAAAGGGAAGAAAAGGAGAGGCAAAGGAAAAAGAAAGGAAGAGAAGAAGGGAGGAAACAATGAAGTCCTATTTTTGAGTTAATTACGTAAGAAATGAGACTTTGGGATCTTGGGAAAGGTGAGTATATTTCACATGAAAGAGAAATATTAATTTATAGCTAGAGTTTCAATTAGAATGAATAAAAGTGGGTAAAAATTATGTTGGTATTTCTCTTATAAAAAAAAAGAAAGTAGACTATTTCTTCTTACCCTTGATTGTGGGTTAGTTTGAGGTTATTTCGACCCTATTACAGGAAACTTATTCAGTGGTAGCCTGCTGAAAATCCTTACACTCAACATTATTTGTATTTTATTCTATTAAGCTTTTTGGTAGTTTATTATACAATATTAGTAACTGAAAAAAATATAGGAAGGCATTAAAACCAGTTTCCAGAGAAAAGTGTACCTTGAGGGGCTTTTATTACAGATTGCTTTAATATATAAATCAATGCAAGGAGAATAGATATTTTCGTATTACTGTATTGAGTTTTATAACTCATGGACATCAGTTTAACATTTTCAGTAATATTTTAGTTTCTTTTAGACCTTTTGCATATTGACTCCTTCTTATTGATTATTGGTTCTTGTTGATAACTATAATTTTACATATTGCTTATTATTAGTTTGTAGAAATAAACTTTTACAACTTATTGACCTTGTATCCAGTAATTTTATTTATTTGCTTATTGATTAGCAATAGTTGCTCTGTAGTTGCTATTGAGCTTTCATATATGCAATCATGAAATATGGTAATTACAATTATTTCTCTTGATAATTCCTTATATGGTTTGTTTTATTTCCTTTTGAACTATCTAAGACATTTATAACTGTTGAAAAGAAGTCATAATTGCAGAAATCATTTCTCATTTATAATCTCAGAAGGAAAGCCTTCAATATTTTTAAGTTAAATATTATTTTGTTCATTTATCAATTTTTGTTCATTCATCATTTGCCCATTTTAATCTTAGCTTCCAATTTAAAAATAAGTACACTGTGTGGGGTACTTGTGGGAGTTGGGGAGGGTGAATGAAGGAGATTGCAGTGAGGGAATATTGTTGATGGGCTTCATATACATACATGAAATAGAATGATAAAACCTCATGCAATTGCTTTAAGTATGGCAGGAAGGGGTTTGCAGGGGGTGGGGAGATGATGTGGACCATCTAACCAATGTAAGGTTATTGGAAATTGTCAAATGAATCTCCCTGTACAATAAATACATACTAATACAAATGAAAAAAATTAATGGTGCTTGAAGCCAGTGGGTCATGCCTGTAATTGGTAGGAGAACAAATTGAAGTCATCCTTTACACTTGCTAATCGGTCACTCTACCTAGACTGATCTTGAACTGTGCTCCTCTGGATCTCTGCCTCTCATGTAGCTAGAATTAAAGGCATAAGTCACTGCATGCAGTCTCAAGGTTTTTCTTGATGCCCCTATAATTTGTTTGACCACAGTACATACTTCTAATTCTACGTTAATAGTTCATGTATATGTAAGTCTATGTGTCCTTATATCCTAATAGAACGACAGATAATATGAACCGCATGTTTTCAAATGTCCATTTTAATCACTTCTTTAGAATATAAGATTTTAAGCATATTTTGGGGTTTTTGGTTGTTAACTATAGCAAAACATGTAACATAAAATTTAGCATCTTGAACATTTTTAAGTGTAAAGTTCAGTGGTATTAAGTACATTTATATTGTTTTGGAACCATCACTACTACCCATCTGCAGAAATCTTTTTATCAGGCAAAACTGAAATTCTGTGATTATAAACAATAACATCCTATTCCCCCCTTCCTGCTATCCTTTGCTTCTGGCACTCTACTTTCTATTTCTATGGTATCTCATATTTGTAACTCATATGTGTACCATCATATAATTTCTGCAATTTATGACTACCTTATTTCACTTAGTATGATGTCCTCAAGGTTCCTCCATATTATAACATCTATCAATTTTTTTCCCTTAAGGCTGAATAATATTCTGTTGTAGGCATATACCATGTTTTATTTATGCATTCATCTGTCAACTGACACTTAGGTTTACAATCTTTCACTATTTCAGAATGATTCATTCATGAATAGACTTAGCTTTCAATTACTTTGTGTATACATATTAAGAATTGCATCATATGTTGTCTATTTTTAATTTTTGTAAGAACTCCTGTACTGTTCTTCATAGTTACAGGTATACCATTTTACATCCCCATCAATATTCAAGGTTCTAATTTCTTCATATCTTTAGCAATAATTATTCTTTCTTTTTTCTTTTGTTTTCCAGCCTATGCATCCCAACAGATATGAAGTGATTTTTCATTATGATATTGAGTTGTCTTTCCCTAATGATTAGTGATGTATGGTCATGAACTCCTTTTCTTATGCTTATTGGCCACATTTATATATTCTTTGAAGAAATGTCTATTAAGTTTTTTCCAAATTTTTTAGTTTCTTGTTTTCTGTTGAATTTTAATAATTTTCTATCATTGTTAATTAGTCTGTTCTGAAATACATGATTTGATAATATATTTCCCATTCTGTTGGTTGCTTTTCATTCTGTTGATAATATTCTTTTATGAGAGTTTTGTTATTTTGGGTTTTTCATTTGTCTGTCTTAGTTTTGCTTTATTTTGTTTATTCTGTGGTGCTGAGGATAAAACCCAGGGCCTCACACATGCTAGACAAATGCTCTACCACTAAGTCATACCCTCAGGCCCTAGGAAAGTTTTCAGTTTTCATGAAGTCATGTATATTTTTCTTTTGTTTCCCATACTTTCAAAATCTTATTCAAGAAATCATTGCCAAATACAATTTTGTGCAACTTTTCCTTTGCATTGTTTCTAAGAGCTTTAAAAAATTATATGTCCTATTTTGATCTTTTGATTTATTTTGAGTTAATTTTTTGTATATAAAGTTAGGTCAGGTTCAGCTTCAATCTTTTGATGTGTTTTCCAAGTTTTTTCAGAATCATTTGTTGATAAAAACTTTTATTTCATTAAATGATCTTGGCATTTTTGTAAAAATGAGATTGAGCAAACATGAGGATTTCTTTCTCAGCTACTTATTTATTTCATTTATTTTTAGCTCAGTATTTATATCAGTTCTGAAGTGCTTGGATTGCTATTGCTTTGTCGTAAGTTTTAAATCAGGAACTTGGTTTGTTCCAAATTGCCTCTTCTTTTTAAAGATTGTTTTGACTGTTTTTAAAGATTGTTTTAGTGTCCCTTGCAATTCTCCATGAATTTCAGATGGAATTTCTTATCCTGAAAAAATAACATTGGGATTTTTGTAGGTATTTCATTTAATGTGTGCATCATTTTGGGTAGTGTTGACATTTGAACAATATTATTTTCCAATGTTTGAATACAAGAAAACTGTGTATTCTGTTCTTGTCAGGTAAAATGCCCTACATCTCTGTGTTGATTTTTGCATTATACATGTCTTCTCTTGACTTACATTTAGTCTAGTTGTTCGATCCATTACTAAAAGTTAGCCAAGTTTAGAAAGCCAAAGTCCACATGTTTTTTCTCATATGTGGAAGGTAGGCCCAATACAGATACAGCAATATTCTGAAAAAAACAAGTCAGTCTAAGAGGAGGTCAGTAATGGGAGAAGGATGAGAAAAGAAAGAAATTAAGAAGGTGAATATGGTTGATGTGTTTTCTATTCAAGAATAAATATAGAATTTTTAGATCCATTGAAATCACCATAAGAAAGTTACTAAGATTGAAAGGAGAAAAAGAGAGTGGTTGAACCAATTCAAGTTATAATACATATATACATGGAAATGTTACAGTGAAACACCCTGCATAGCTATCTTAAACAACCAAAATTATTTGTCTTCAAAAACAGAGAACAAGAAGATAAAACAGTTCCTGACTGGTGATTGATTCCAGTAGGAGCGGGGAAGAGATATGGAAGGGTATAGGAGAATAAATGTGGAAATGTTATGCACTAAAAAGGAATGAAAAGGAAAAATAAGGCCTGTGGAAACCATTCCAGTAATGGGGGCACAGTAAAGAAGCATGATGAAAGGTATGAATTTAACTATGATCTACTGTAAAAACCTTTGTAAATGCCACAATGTACCCCCAGTACAACAATAAGATGATATTAAAAATATAGATATTAATTCAAAAAGAGTTTGTCATTGAAATCTCTGAATATTATTCCTATTAAAGTCAGCGTGAGACATTGGCACAAGCTTTCTCAGGCCCCTGTGACTTTGCATGCATGTAACTTATTGGCTTTATTTTACCCCCTATCGTTTTCTCTTTGACTTTGCCATATCTCATCTTTACCTTTAAAATAATGATTCCAGCTGTTTTTATTTCTTACAATATCTGATCAGTCTGTACTCCTTAGTATTCTTTATGTGATCTCACAACCCTTTTCTTACTTTGCAGACTGTTCTCTCACCATCTTTCCTTTCCATGTATGTCCTCAAGCAGTATAAACTTCTTCAGTTTTCCTTAGGAACACCAGTACTTTCAACTGATGTCTGTGCATACCAATTCCCCTCTAGGAGTAATGATTTCTCTTCATATTATGCCTGGCCCAAATCCTAACCTTTGCTTCAGGTACCAGTGTAAACACATCTTCCTCTTCGGGGCATCACCTGATTCACAGCCTAGGTTAATGTTAGTCAGATTTGTGAAGATAAAAGAAAGTGAGGAAGACTTGTCTTTTTGTTTTGTACTTTTATATTCTGATGAATTTATGC
Source organism: Castor canadensis (assembly GCF_047511655.1). NCBI lineage: Eukaryota > Metazoa > Chordata > Mammalia > Rodentia > Castoridae > Castor > Castor canadensis. The sequence goes on from NC_133389.1 coordinate 13,134,360, forward strand.
TAAATCTGTTAAATATCTATGAGGAATATCTCGTCTTTGGAACAGAAGAAACCAAAAGCATTTTAGAATAATTTTTCTCATAGAAACAAAAATAAATAGTACTGGAATATGTATATGTTCTATTGTATGCTTCCTCACACTATATGCCTTTTGAGATATATGTCCAATTGCTCAGTAAAAGCATTAGATGTTAGAAGTGTATTATTAAAATTGTGGAGTTTGTACAGCAGATGTTACTAGCATGTTCACCACACATCAGTATCCATTCTTCTCCTCTTTCAAGCTAATAAAAATTTAGGTTCTTTTTTAAGCTACATATATGTGACATTTAAAATCACTACTATTCCCAGGCTCTCTTTAACAAGATAACTATGGCCAGATTACTTTCCACTATGCAAGTAAGTTTTGAAAGGAAGTGGTCTGTGCAAATTTCAGTGCATTTTCTTTTAGGAGGTGTTTGGCTTTTTTGATTCCTTTTCTCTTTCCTAATGGTTGAGATGAAATAATCAAAGCTAACATGTGAAGAAACCATTTTGAACCCTCAGTTAATTTGAGGGATAAGGAAGCACAGCGAGAGTTGAGACATCAGGGAGCACTCTGCAGGTCCAGACAGTTCATCTCTGGATGCCAGAGAAAAAAAGAAACAAACTCTTCCTGTTAGTGCCCTCTATTCCTTAAGTCACGGTTAAAATTAATCCTGATCCTAAACTCTGTCTGATATAAAGACTCTATACATTGAAGCAGTTATACAAATACTTTTCCTTTTGTTAACCAAGCTTGTAGTATCATAAGTTACCTATAACTTACTATATAACAATGGCAAGCTCTTTACAAGCATTATGTGATTTAGTCCTTACAATATTATTACCTACCACTGATATTCAATAAGCTTGAGGCCCAAAGAATATAAATAGATTTCTTTAAAGCAAAACTAAGCTAAACCTAAGACATCTGACAAGAACTGTGCCTCTAGTTACTGTGAAATACAATCCACTTAACTCCTACCATGTGGCAAGCTTTGCATTAATCATGGGGATTTGGGGATTAATTTATGAACAAATAAACCAATATAAACAGGGACATATTCTGTCACTTTGAGTTACATATCACTCCATACATTTAAGATATATGGTATTTTAGAAGAGTATGTTTGTATGTTCCTTTGATATAAAAGTTCTAACTCTCTTCCTCATTACTTAATGCAGAATTAAATAGAATAACCCGTACAATGACTGACCACCTATCAAAATAGAGCCCCAGTAGCTAGAGGCTAATGGTAGGGGAAAATGAGGTGACATTGGCAAATTGTATAAAATTTCAGTTACACATGATAAAGAGTTCTAGAAGTTACTGTATAACATGTACAGTACTTGAAATTTGCTATATTGTGTGCTTGAAATTTGCTAAGAGGATAGGTCTTAAATTAAACCTTTTATTCACAATGGTAACTATGTACAGGATTAATTGATTGTGGTGACCTTTACACAATTTATAGATACATCAAAACAAGTTCAAGATGTACAATTTTATAGGTCAAATATATTTCAATAAAGTATTAAAATCCAACTAGAAAGCTAAAGGAGGTTCTGATTTTCAAACTTATTTTTCTTCTAATGCATATTATATGACATACAATGCTGTGTTATGTTCAGTGCTTTTTTGTAGATGTTAAACAATTTAGGATTGTAGATTACAAATTTTTATTGGTAGCAAAATTAATTTCTTCCTAAACTTGATCAGTGATTTGATAATGATTTGCTGATTACTTATTTTCTTCTGATTGAGGCATACTCAGAAATTTTTTGAAATGTGAAAATGATTTAACTCAACATTCTTACCATGTTTGACATTTTCTTTGATCACTTTGATGGATTTCATGACTTGAGTGAAAGAAAACTGAAAAGAAGGAAAGGATAATAGCTCTGACAGATGCAGATTCAACTGTCACAGCAGAAAAAAGTTAAAGTAACATATTTAAAAACTGACTTTTATGCCTGAACAAGAATATAACTGTTTAACACAGATTATATAAAATAATCCATCAAAGATAAATCCTTTTTTCTTATTTGACACTTCAATGTTTATAAATTATCAATAAAATGAAAATATTAAGTAATAAATAATACTTTCAAGAAAGTTGCAATTTAAAAAAATCTCCATGGATGTCATCATTAATGACAAGGGATGTTTTCACTTTAAAGTTAAAGCTAATGTTTCAAGGGAGGTTAGGTGACTTTCAAGGTCAAATAAAAACTCAGAGTGGAAGTTAGGTGTCTATCAAGTGATCAGACAACTGTGTTCCTTCCTAGGGTCTGGGAATTTCTTTCTAGCTCACCCAATTGTGGCCAGAATTCATTCCTTTGCATTTTGTGACGTAAGTATTCTCCTTCTGGCTGTCATGCAAAGATGACTCCCAGATCCTAGTGCCATCCCCAATCTCAGTTCTTCATCACTTGATTTTCTGTAGATCCTCCTATAAAATGGCTCTCAAATTTCTCAAGGATAACAAAAGTATCTCTGCTCTGCTAGGAAAGTGACTTACGTGATGTCATCCAACATGGCAGATACATTCCATCACTCTTGTCATTATCATTGATCAGCAATTCATAGATTTCACCCACCTTGAAGGCGACAGTACAATACAAAAATGTATTCACTAGTGGCTTCACCTAGCATATTTGTGTCATAATATGAAGAAGAAAGGTGAAACAAAGTGTCTTCAGATACTTTTCCAGATTTTCACCTTCCAAACTCTATGGTTTACGAACAGGAAGTGTATTAAAATTTGCTTTTGAGGTAATCTACTGCCTTCTTTTCCAGAGCTGCCTAGAATAAGTCCATAAAATAAGGTGAGTAATCTTATTTTAACCTCACTGCTGCATTTTTGCAAACAGCTTGACCCCATGCAATTCAAATCATTCCTCCTTGGACACTTGTCCACAATGGTTAGCATTTAGCTCCCACAATCAGGTAGGAAAGCCATGTATAAAGATGGAGATGGTTTTTGGGCAGTAAGTGTGAAAGTAAGAGCCCATACCACCTCACCTGCTTTCATTTTTCTTCTCCTCCAGGCCTGATAACACATGTTGACAAGAGTGTTGCCTGAAAGAATTTCAGTTTGGTACCCGCTTTTTAACTATGGAAAGCTCAATTTGCAAATACAGTACAAAATGTAACTTTTAATAAATAAAAGCTTGATTTTAAATAAGTGTCACAAAATATTTTTCAAAAAAAGAAGATATAGACAGATTGTCAGAAGAAGGAATAAGCAATGAAAACTACTAAGTTGGGAATAAATTTCATGGGGGAAGGAGAAGCATAACATAGATTAGATGATCCATTATGTATTTCCTTTCCTATTTCTAATAAATTTAATAACAGGAAAATGAGATCATCATGTAGAAATAACAGTGACAATTTTACCTTCAATATTCCAAAGTAAGAATGCTGTTTAATTGCAATTTTTGTTTAGATTAGATATCACTGATAGTTATCTTAGTTGGTTTACCTATTTCTGTTGTATGAGTTTCTTACTTCTCTGTAACAAATTACCATAAACTTATTGACTTAAAACAACAGATATTTATTGTCTTGCAGACTTAGTGGCAAGATGACTGAAATGAGTCTTCGGGAGCAGAAATCAAGGTGTCCCTAGGGTTGGTATGCCTCTCTTACCTTCCTGTGGTTCCCTGCATCCTTGGCTCATGGTCATACAATTGCAGTCTTTACTTCTGTTTTTGCATTGCTTTCTTTTCCTCTGTGGTAAAATTTCCATTTGCTTCTATGGATTCTTATTATTATGTAGTACACTCCCTGAAATATTCCAGAGCAAATCTCTCCACCTCAAGATCTTTAATTTAATCATATCTCTGAATTTTCTTTTTCCCTAGTGATGTACCATTTATGGGGTCCAGGGGTATTGTTTATGGCTATCATGTTTTTGGGGGGTGGAGCAGGAGGTATTATTTACCGTACTATAACTATGTATTCATGTACCTGAGAAACTTGAAATAAAGTTATACAAATGTAAATCTTTAATAGTCAATATATTTCCCTACTGGTATTTTATGTTTGCTTGTTTTTGTTTGGTTTTTTTGTTTTGTTTTGTTTTGGTCAGGTGACAAGGATTGTAAATTTTGGTGACTGCCAGATGTTTGCAGTTATTAAGCAGTTGTTTTCCTTGTAATTTTTCCTTTTCAGTCTTTTGAAGTGATTTCTCCAAGTGGGACTCAAGCTTTTTAAAAAGGATAAAACTCACAAATAATTGTAATTGTGTTTGCTTTTTGTCTCAAGGAAAAAATATTATTTATAGGTTATTTTAAAAAATGGATATTAGTAAGGGAGCACATATGAAATGTACTCATTTCAGGTTTCACAATTTTGATCTAGTACTATATTATATTGCAACTTTAAGCCTTACTTTGTGGCTGTAACTTCAGTTTATGATGATTCATGGTTTTATCAGATTATTTATAAAATGATATCAATACAGAATTTATAGAAAAACAGCACAGAGCAGATCACTGCTATTGGAATGTTTGTAGAATTTCAAAATACTTTTCTTTAGCTCAAAAAGAGAAATTTATTTACATCAGATATATTTCAAATATTTCAAGTGAATTTTTCTCAATTGTTCTGGAACCATATATATAGACACGGTATGAAAATATATTGCTACAGTAATTTTACTTTTGCAGCCCAAGAAATGTGACATATGTATACAACAAGAGTTCATCTTGCTTGGAAGTACCAGTACAGAATTATCCTAGGGTACGGGGGAGACGATGCAAATCAGGAATTTCACAGAAAGCAGGTTCTTATCCTAATTTCAACATAACTCAGTTTTGTGACTTGTAAGTCATTCAGTTTTTTAAGATTTCATTTCTCTGTTTTACAAATTAAATGGCAAAATAAAAATTTCCCCACTCTAAATGATTATTGAAATATGTTAAATTAGTCACTGTGTGTCACTGTTGCCACTTCCTCACTTACAGGTTTTCCACTCATAGCAAAGTTCTGCATTGCTTAGTGACACTGGGTGATGTCTTAAAGATGTGTGAAATACTGGAGAAATAGGAAGTATATAATACCATCACAAATCCATCAGTTCCTTTTTTCCTTGCTTTTGCTTAGAAACAACCACAGGAGAAAAAGGAAATAAAACTGCTTCCATTTTATGTGTCATGTAGGTCAATAGGTTCTTTTCCCAAATCACATCTTTCTTAATAATTCCACATTTTCTGGAAAAAAAACATTGGAATAATTGGATTCAAATTTGTGTATAATTCATTCATGGCTCAAATTTTCAGATGACCCACACTACTTAAATTCAAGCTTCATGATCGAGATATCCTAGAAATATTATCCAGATACCAACTGAGCAGCCAAATGCATCTCACCTGTAACTGAACAATTAGGCACTGAGATTATTTTATCTTCTCTTTCTCTGAAAGTATTCTCTAGCTATACCATCACTATTCACAGTAATGGGCAGGCAGACACATGTTTTCCTTGGACTCTAGATATATAACTAAAGCAAATACCTTAAAGCAACTGAGGCCAATAGGAAAAGGGGACCAGGAACTAGAGAAAAGGTTAGATTAAAAAGAATTAACCTAGAAGGTAACACCCACGCACAGGAAATCAATGTGAGTCAATGCCCTGTATAGCTATCCTTATCTCAACCAGCAAAACCCCTTGTTCCTTCCTATTATTGCTTATACTCTCTCTACAACAAAATTAGAGATAAGGGCAAAATAGTTTCTGCTGGATATTGAGGGGGGAGAGGGAGGGGGTGGAGTGGGTGGTAAGGGAGGGGGTGGGGGCAGGGGGGAGAAATAAACCAAGCCTTGTATGCACATATGAATAATAAAAGAAAAATGAAAAAAAAAAAAAAAAGCAGAAGACATTTCCCAGTGATGGTCAGAGAGAGATGAGACTAGAGAAGGGTTAGTGACATGCAACACTGCTGGCTTTGAAGCTGGAAGAAGGGGGTTGTCAGCCAATAAATGTGGGTGGCCTCTAGGAGCCGGAAAAGCAAAATGAATTTTTCCTTAGAACTTCCAGAAAGAAACAGCTCTGAAGACAACCTCAGTGTAGCCCAGAGGATGATCCCTGTGGACCTTTATAAAACATCTGTGGACTTTTTTTTTCTTCCTTACTGGGGCTTGAACTCAGGGTCTTCACCTCAGTTTTTTGTGATAGGGTTTTTTGAGATAGGGTCTCCCAAAATATTTGCCTGGGCTGGCTTCTACCCGTGATCCTCCTTATATCTGCTCCTGAGTAGCTAAGATTACAGGCATGAGTCACCAGCGCCCAGCCATCTGTGTACTTCTATTTCATTAAGTTTGTAGCAGCAATAGAAAACCAATGCAGTTTAAAACTGTGCCAAAATAGGAGTGTGAAAAGTCCTTCTAGGCTAATTTCAGGGCAGCAATTCTTATTACACACACATAATACAGCCTGCCAACCCCTCACCAGCTCCTGGAGAGGAGGGCTCAAACACGCTGGAGGAGTCACTGTATGTGTTGGAGGCTTGCTCTGAGAGCTTCTTTTTGCCACTTCCGTCCGATGACTTGTGTGATTTCTTCTTGTTTTTCACCAAAATTTTGTACATTAAATCCATAGGGCTTGGAAGAGGGACTCCAGATTCCAGCTATAAAGAAAAGAAGAATCTTAAAAAAAAAAAGAAAAAAAAAAAAAAAGATATATAACAATGAGAACACTTCCTTGTATATAAAGGTCTTTCCACCCCCAGGATATCTTGCAGGATGAATGCAGTGGGATTAATTGCTACAAAAAGCAGAAGCAGATTTTTGACCTCACTCCTTAGGGGTTGAGGTGACAGGCCCTCCTTCTGCCTCTTTCTTAAGAAAGCAGTGATTAAACTCCCTTCAAGGAGCCAACTTCAGACATTATTCTATCAAGACTTTCATCCCAGGCAGCAGTGTCTTTTCTTCTTGTTCCTTTTTTTCATTTTTTTTGTCTCCCCAGAGAAAGTGATCAAGAGGCAAGTTTACCTTGAACTAGACTCTCTGTAGTTCCCTGATCTTTAGTTGGGTTTCAGACCTGTACTTGCAGTTCCTTATGCTCTGCTTTGACTCTCCAAACTCCAGGGATAAGCTACTTCAGTTGTCACTGAATGCAAAGGTAAAACTCACCTTAGAATCTGTTAAAAGACAAAGGCAGAGTTTCATAAAGAGTACCACTGTACATGGCATAGAGTTTTTTGATAACAATTAGAACAAGATGATGACTTAAAGATGACTGTGACTTGCATAAAACTATTTCATAGGTGTTCTTAAGCCTGTCTTCCCAATGCATAAGGAAAGAAGATAAGACAGTGTTTATTGTGATACTATACATGTAAAAATCAAACCCTAGGATATTGAGTTCTCCCAAGTCCTCTGTTCAAGGAAGTGTCAGAACTGAAAAGGAAACCTACACTCCCTTGTCCTCAATCTGATTACTTATCCATTTTTCTCTTTGCTTTGTCATCAACATGCTGCCTTTCTAGTCTGTTTCTAGATCGTCTACTCATTCAAATTTTATCTCGAGAGCATTTTCAACCATATTTTGATCTGCATTTTACTTCAAGGAGATGGTTGTCTAGTATTCCTTATTGTCAGTTTATAACATTTGACCTAAGTTTTATGGAGCATTTTGGTCACTAGTATACCTCTCTCACTTGCTGAGCTACAGCAGTGAAATGGAGGACACCCACAGACAAGAAGTGCAGTGAGGTAAGCCCACAGAAGACTGCATGCAAGAAAGGCTGTCTGGGCCTGTGTACACCCTAACTGATCAATGGCATTCAGCAATGGTCTACATGGTTATTCCTTCACTTCAGATTTTAATCTCTTCTCTTTTTATTTTGCATTCAATGTATTTTTAACCGACTTCACTGGAGTTTGAACTCAGGGACTTGCACTTGCTAGGCAAGAGCTCTACCACTCATGCACACACCCAGCCCTTTGGTTACTAGTTAATTTATAGATAGGTCTCCCACTTTTTGCCTGGGCTAGCCTGAGACTGCAATACTCCTACCTGAGCTTGAGTTATAGTCATGCACCAACCATGTCTAGCTTATTCGTTGAGATGGAATCCAGCTAACTTTTTGACTAGGCTTTCTTCAAAGTAGAATACTGATTTCTGCCTTCTGAGTACCTCAGGTTACAGAAATGAGCTACCACAGTGCTGTTTTAATCTCTTTTTACATAGTATGTGCTCCAATATCACCTTGGCTAGACTGATATTAGAAATTAAGAGCTCCTCTTGCTTTGGTCTGCATATATAATCACTTTTATTTTAAATGCCTACTGCTAACTAATTATTTCTTTCTGCAATTTGGCTGAATAGATTCAACTTTTATTCATTGATTGGAGGCTCTTAATACACAGAAAACCTACTATGCTCCAGGTATTGCATTTATTCCTGGGGACAGAGCAGTGTACACAACAGACAAGTTCTCTGCATTCTTGCTATTAGAGTTTGGTAATATAAATTGGTTTCCAGCTCAAAGCTAATGTGAAATTACAGATGAAGAAGAAGAAGTAGAAGAAGGAGGAAGACTAGAAGGAGGAAGGAAGGAAAAAGAAGGGAAGGGAAGGAAAGGAAGGAAGAAAGAAGGAAGGAAGGAAGGAAGAAAACACCAGGTGTTATCACATATAAGCAAAAAAGCTGGGGAAAGGGTCTTTCATTTTTAACTTCCAACACTTGTTAAGCTGCAAGGTTTGGTGTTGGCAACAGCATGTAGAAGGAACTATGCAGAGATTATGGTTGGCATTTTGTCTGTTACGAATATATTTCCCTATGCATGTTTATTTCCCAATTAAAAAAATCAAAAGCATTACATTGAAAATTCCAAATATTACCACCTTTTTCTCACTAGCTTTTGTGATACTACTGTTTTGTGTCTTTCTCACTTTTCTGGGGTCATCTTCTCAGTGTCCTATGTGGGGTCTCATGGGATATGTATGAGATATGTATAAAGGACAATTTCTACAAATGAAAGATCCATTATAATTTATGCATATGTTGACAAAGAGAACTATTTTCTTCTTTAAAAATTTGAAGTTTGGCTGGATATCAATCTTGCATATATTGCACATATGCATGTCACCCTTTGAAAAGCTGATGGTGCACATTTAAAGATCCTAACAAAAGTTATCTATTGGATAAAAAAATATGTACAAGATCTTGATTAGGGGAGAAATGACAAGATCAGAATTTTGTTTAAAAATATTCATCAAACATTTTTGCAGGTTAAACTGTTAAGGTAGTGCTTCATTTAGGAATGCAGCAATATGAGAACAGAAAAGCAAGTAGTTAATAATTATTGCCTGGAAATGATACTTATTGCTAGGGAAAGACAATTAGAAAATTAAAACTACCTCAAAATGAAGGCTCCCTAGTGCTTGGCAATCTAAAGGATGTGAAGCGGCAGAATGGGAGAATTCAGCATTCCTCTCAAATCCATAGCTTGAGCAATCAATTGGACATAAAGTTAATCACTAAAACTGGGAAAGCTTGCAAGAGGAACTGTTCTACCAAGATAATATTAAGTTTATGTGTTATAAGTGTGGATGACATGTGGAAAAAATCAAGTTATGTTAAGAAAGTACATATCTGGGGAAAGAACTGGATGAGAACCCTGATTAATGACAATATTCATGGGATGGAAGACCCCACATAGGACACTGAGGAGATGATGCCAGAAAAGTAAGAAGGACACAAGAGAGTAGTGTCACAAAAGCTAGTGTGAAAAGGTGATAATATTTGGAATTCTCAATGTAATGCTTTTGATTTTTTTAAATTGGGAAATAAACACACATAGGGCAATATTCATGAAATATAAAGTTTCTTCTCAAGCATTTTAAATGGAACTTTGTAATAAGAACCCAGGTAAATAAGCATTTCTGGCACCCTAGAAATATCCTAGATTCCTCTTTCCAATTTTAAATTCAGTCTCACACATAAAACAAGATTATCCTGAGTTCATAAGCATGGTATAGCTCAGATTGCAATTTAAGCTTTAAAAAACTGGACACACAATTTGTGTATGGTCTTTTCCACTTACATTAACCTTCATGAAATTCATTACATTTCATGTAAGTAAAATCTATTGTTTTTAATTATTTTATGACAATCAATTAATTAAAAATACCAGAATTTATTTATCCAGTACAATTTTGTACATGAATATTTGAGTTGTTTCCAATTTAAGCTTATTCCAAAAATTCTCCTGTAGAAATTCCGGTCTCTTGGTACAGAGGTATAGGCATTGTGAAGATTTTCCATTGACAGGAGGCTAATAACCAACAGAAGCAAAGGTCACTGAGTATCTAACATGATAAGTAATGAGGACTATCCATTGGATTTATTCAAAGGGAATCGTTATTTTTCTTACACTATGTTTAGTGGTGTGTGCAGAGATAAGAGCAAATTATAATGGGATGAGGAATGAGGTACATGGATAGAAGATATTCAAGGAATGAAGATAACTCTTTTCTGAAGTTTGTATATGATGAGATAAATAAGGACACAATTTCCTCCAGTGTCAAGAAAATACAGCGTAAATGGCAGCGCTACTCCTAAAAGAGAATCAACTTTCTCTTTCCTTTCTTTATTCTTCAACTTCTTCCTTTAATCAGTTTCTTCTTATCAGTATTTTAATAAGCTTAATTCCTGCCATCTTAAAAGACTCCTTTCACCTTGCCTGGTCTTATAAATTCTTTCTTCTATTAGCTGATCTGATTCTATGGCATCCATAGCTATTCCCACCTTTGTGCTCCATGGTCAACAGAAGGAGTTCCTTTGAGTTCTTCAAATATGTCAAGCTTTCTGTCTCTCTTCTGAGTATATGCACATCCTACTTCTTCAAACACTCCCATCTCTGTATCTTTCTTTCTCTTCTTATGGACAATTTCTATTCATTCTTCAGGCTTCTGCCTAGATATTACTTTCTCTTAAAACTCTTCCAAAGTCGAATCAGATTTTTCATAAATGTGGCATTTGTGTATGTGCATGTTTTCTGTGTGCATTAGCACACACACAGCCTGGCCACAATGTTTTCAGGGTTGGACTGTGATATGAGAGGCTCCTATTCATTCTTTCTTCCTTCTCTGTCTACACAGGTATCGGGTCTGCATCATTATTCACTGCACTGCAGTTATATCATTGCATTAGAATCAGTGCATCAACTTATTGTGGTGATTCTCATTCAATGACTTATGAATCACATTGTGAAGAACATGAGCTGTACTACAATAAAAAGATATGCAAGGCTTGAGTGTCTAAGGTAACTCAACGCCTTCTCCCTCTATCTTTCTGGTCTGGCACTGCACATGTGCACAACAGATTTTCTAAACTGAATTCCATCTAGCATATGTATATCAGATATCAGGAAAATAAGGAGACAGTTCCTCACTCTCAATCCAACACTTATTATTAAATGATTCTGTAATTAATCAAGTTTATTTTCCAGATACAGTTATAACTTTAGAGTGAATCCCAATAGCATTAATATGTTTAATCATGAATATGAATTTAATTAATTTTATCAAAATGTTGAAGGAATGTTAAACTGGACAAGTAAGTAATATGTTTCTCCAATATAATTTTCAGAAAAATGCATATATTAGTATAGTAATAAGTATTATTAAATCAGTGTACTGTAGACACACACACTCATGCACATACATACACAGATACAAACACTGAATATATTCCTAAGGACTAAACTACTTAACATAAGAAAACTTTTTAGATAAACAAAGTTTATCTAACAAGAAAAACTATTACCTTTTGTAAATCATGAAACTCATATTGCTAACTTTTTTATCAAAAAAGTAAGGACTTCTGCTTTATTCTCTTGCATCCTTCCCTGGTTTAATTTTCTATGGCTTCATGATATCTTTTTAAATGGGTTGTAGATTTCACTGATTCCTTAACTAAACAACATCAAAGATGATTTTATTCTCCCTATTGTTGATTCAAAGTCATCAGTAGAAAATCTCTCTGTTCCTTGATATCAAATTGTCAAGATGTCATTTCTGCAAAATCTGAGCTGAGTCTTTAAATTGTGATCATCCCTAAATCCTTTGTGCTCTATTGTGTCTTACTTGCTGAAGATTGTGAAAAAAATTCCCAAAACTGCAAACAATAATATGTTAAATTCCATATAGTCAGCATAGTCAATACGGTTCTTAGCGAAGATGAATAGTATAGTTTTAGATGGAGGCATAACAAGACCTATTTTAGGTGTTTGGGGACTTTTTCCATATTTAACTCTTACAGTGAAATAGATTTCTGGAAAACTAGTAGCTAAATAAGAGCATAGAACTGGACATTGACCTTTTCAGAGAGTATGTACAATATAAATTACTGTCTTTCCATTCAAATAGGATGTGGCACCCACTGGGAAAAGATGGTCAGAGGTAACATAGTTTCATACATACCAGTAATACACTAGACTTCCATCTTTTTTCCGTGCTTACTGTATTTATTTATTTTTTGACAAATAGTTCTACTTTTCCCATTAAGACTGCATTTTCACTTTCCTAGTGCCACTACAAAAAGCTATAAATCTAAGAGGCAAATTTAGATATTTTATTGTAATATTTTGTCTTTTTCAAATTATACAGTTAAAATGAAGAAAGGGACTTGCCCAAGGTGACAATAGAAATTGTAAATTCAAAATGAAAACCTCCTATTTCTGATTTTCAGCTTCTATTTCCTGTATCGACTAACCTTACCTCCTACTGTCTGTCTGATTTTATGAACTTAGAAAATGTGAATTTTCATTATTTGACCTTCTTTATATAGATTCCAAATAACATAAGAAATATGCACTCACGAAAATCTAGTTAGTATTATCTGAAAACATTAAAAATAGGATGTTTCTCATGGTGAAATATTAAAAAATCGTTATCATATTTAACTCAGCTAGTTAAAATCAATCTAATCCAGTGTGCACTCATTATGCATAGTAATCAACTGAATTTTCAAATCGAAATGCAAATGCATTTTTGGTGATCCAAGCCATATAGTCACCTTAATCCAATCCATCCTTTTGTAAACCAAAAGTTGTCATTGGGGTGTAAGCATTATTGTATTGCTTTAACTGCCAATATAATATGTAATAAAATAAAAGGTATACAGTTTATATCACTAAATATGTGTTTGTGTTTAGAAAATTAAAACACCAGGAGATGATCATAACCTTTGAAAACCAGTAATTACTCAATTTGACTTGCGAATGGTAGAAGGAACTTAAATATGAGGTAGACACGGGGACTTTTTCTTTTAGAGCTTTCATGGATATCCATGATCAGTGAGCAGTTATGACATTTCATTTTTCTTGGGTTCTTACATACATCACTTATAACACAAAGTACTGTATATGAAAAAATCAATAAACACAATGCTTTGATGATAAATGTTTACAATTTATGCTCTCATTGCTACTGTGTTCTAAAAATACACCTAAAAAAGTGAGGCTGCATAAAGCAAATACCAGCCCCCCTCAAAACATTTCCTCATAGCTAAATACCATAGCATTTCTACTGCTGGCATTTTAAACTCATTGCACAAAAACTGCAGGCTTTACAAAACTCATCCACAGCATTCCAAAGAGAACACATAGAATTCAGGGAAAGTTGGAAAGTTAATTACACAGTTGGTAAATCATTTATGCATTTAACAAAAGCAAACAGTGAATATGAATGGATGCATTTGAGTGATCTGTAAATCTGTTTGAAAACTTTTTCATATATGAAATATATAAAAGTTAATTTATCCAGTGTTACAATATTTTATGTAGAACAGCTGCAGAAGGGTTTATGTGTTTTTGAAAGGTAACACAATATTATATGGAGTTGCAGCATGACAAAGAATTTTCTTTCATTACCTATGAGTACTTTTGTAAGTCTCTCAAGTCAGTTCTTTTTCCCTTTGGGGAAACTGTCATACAATTAAAATAATGAAAGCAATTCCATTTCTCTCCTGCTGCAAATATAGTTTCCTGTAGTAACAGAGTAGTCAGAAATCATCTCCCTTGTTAGTACTTCAAAAAGAGAACATTTTATTTTTGAATAATACTAAACAATATCCCAATAGACATAATTTTTCTGTTTTGGAAATAATTACATGCATAATATTTCACTTCTCCATTGTTAGCACAAAAAATTCAATGTGAAATTCATAATGTAAATTAGCCTATACCCTTCCCTTGAGACTTGTGTTTGCCATTTGCTAATCCAATCGTGAATGGAAGTGTCTGGTGTGGAACCCAAGCAGAGATTAGGATCACATGGCACCTTCCTACTAAAGGTCACACAATCTGTGACAACTTCACATAAGGGCCATAGCTTCTAGGCCAAGGTCAAATATTTATATAATTGCCATTAATCCCGTGTCCCCCATTTAAGGCACAATTTACTTTGAATGTCATTTAACATAGATTTTGGTTTTTTACTCATTATCAAGAGAAAACCAAATAAAATGTTAACCAAAAATTTTAAAATGGGAATTTTAGACATGATGTATGTAATGCTTCATGCAATTCCCTGTTAATTGATTCCATAAAGGAAATAACCCACGATTTACTTATCATCAGGTCTTTTGAGGTATAATTGGCAAATAAATGGTATGTTTTAGGTATGCAACATCATGATTTCACACATGGATTCATTATGAAATGTCTGCCGCATACAAGACAGTAAACAAACACACCACTTAAACATTTTGTGGGAGTGAGGGCAACACTTAAGATCTACTCTCTTAGCACATATTGGGCATAGAATACCGTGTAGCTAGCAGCAGTCATTTTCAGTGTGCTACATCCCCGGAACTTATTTATTCTTTTCCTGTAACATTTCCTCATTCTCCTCCCTTCTCCCCTACCTAGGGCAACCAATCTCTGCTTCTATGAGTTTGACTCATAGTTACATGTTGTTTTATTTCTGTGTTTGGTTTATTGCATTTAGAATAATATCATTCAGGCTCATCCCCTTTCTTGCACATGGTAGGATTTCTTTAATTTTTATAGGCTGAATTTTGAATAGCTTTCCACAGTATAGATATATAGACAACACATTTTTTAAATTCATCACACACTGATGGACAATTATATTGTTTTTTCTACAGAGACCCATCTATTCAATGCTTTGCCCATTTTCTACTCAGATTGTTAATTTATAAAACATTAAGTTGACTTCCTCACATATGTTGGTTATTACTCCTTTGTCAGCTATATGATTTGCAAATATTTTCTTCCCTGACTAGGTTTTTTCTTCAGTCCACTGTTTCTTTGCAGTACAAATCTTTTTAGTTGGATGTGATTCAAATTGCCTATGCTTTTATGTTTTATATATAAAAAAACCTGTCATTGCTAAGACCAATGTCATGGAGTTTTACCCTATATTTCTTCTAGAAGATTTAAATTTTCAATTGAATTTTTTACAGTGTCAGATAAGAATCCAGTTCCATTACTTTTCATGTAGATATTCACTTTAGCCACCACTTATTAAGGAGACAGTCCTTCCTCCATTGCGTTTTTGGGGTTTGTTCCCCACAGTGTTTGTAGGTACCCTATAGAACATGAGCTGGCCATGCAAATATGAGTTTGTAATCAGGCTTTCTACTCTGTTCCATTGGTCTCTGACTTCTGATATTCCAGAGACAAGCTCTTTGTATTACTCTAGATTTAGTCTTCTGATACCAGTAAGTGTGATGTCTACAACTTTGTTCTTACTCAAGATTATTTTGACTTTTAACCCTTTTGTGATTTCATGTAGATTTTAGGATTTTTTTAAGACTCTATGAAAAATGCCTCTGTAGAGACATCTGTAGATGTCTCTGTAGATCACTTAGGTAATATGAGCATCCTAATAATATTAACCCCTCCACTGTGAAGGAAAGCTTTCCATCTACTTGCTTCTCTTCACTTTCTTTCAGAATTGTCTTATTATTTTCAATGTGCATAACATTCACTTTCTCTGTTAAATCTATCCCTAGGTATTTCATTCCCATTGTTTTCAAAATGGAGATGTTTTCTTAATTTTCTTCACATAGCTAATTGTATAGAAAGACAACTGATTTTTTGCATTAGTTTTATGCTCAATAAATTTAAATTCACTTAGGAGTTCTAACAGATTTTTTGTTCAAGTTTTAGTGTTCATTTTTATATTTTTATTTATTTGATTTTGAGAGAAATGTGTATTCTGCTGCAATTGTATGAAATATTTGCATTATCTTTTAGCCTCAAGTTTAGTTTTTTGTTTTTTTTTTTTAGTTTTGTTTTTGTTTTGTTTTGTTTTTTGGTGAGGGAAAGTGGTTTGAGGCACAGTCTCAATTATGGAGTCCAGGTTGACCTCAAACTTGAAATCCTCCTGTTTCAGCCTCCTATCTGCTTGGGTTATAGATAGGTACCATGTACCTGGCTAAGGATGCTATATATGTAATACTGCATTATCTGTAATCCAAGACAATTTTACTACACTCTGTCCAACATGTATTTAATTCATTCGTGTCACCTAAATAATATGGTTAGGATCTACAGTTCTATGCTAAATAAAAGTGGCAAGAATGAGATCCTTGATTTGTTCCTGATCTTAGAGGAAAGACTTTCAACTTTTCACATTTTTTATAATGTTAGGTGAGGGTTTGGCCAATGAGATCTTTCTTATGTTGAAATTTATTCCTTACACACTTAAATTGCTGAAAGTTTTCAGCATGAAAGAATGTTGAATTAATACTCTTTCTTCATCTATTCAGATGATCATTTGATGTTAACCTTCATCCTGCTAATGAGGTATACCATGTTTATGGATTTACATATGTTGAAAAACCCTTAAATTCTGGAAATGAAATCCACTTCACTGTCAGGTATATGATTCATCCAATGTGCTGCTGGTTTTATTTCAATACATATTTCAGATGTATTTTATTGATGAGTTTAGCACCTGTTGAAACAGGTATTGGCCTATAATTTTCTTTTCGGTAGTATTCTTATCTGGTTTTGGTACAATTGTGATGCCTCCCTCATAAGGATAGCTTAGAAATGTTCCCTTCACTCTCTCTCTTTTTTGAGGCGGGAAGAGTTTCAGAAGGTTGCTGTTAATTCTTAAATGTTTGCTTAACTTTTATTCCTAGATTTTCAATGCATAGTAAAGGCTCTATCCACCTATTGATTGATTGATCAGTCAATCTATGAATAAATCTGTTAATCTGAAACACTTTATGTCTTTATTTATGTCTGGGTTAATTATGTTTTCTAATTCTTTTAATAAATAAATACATTGGTTCAAGTTAAAAGTCATTTCTATTTGCGTTGTTGTAATGTGATCCTAAATGTTCCCTGAGGATTGGCTGAACAATTATATTTAGATGCTGGAGCAGCATTTAAGCTCTGCCTTTCTCATGGTGACAGACCAGATTTTCCACAGTAGTCAAAGTTTCCCAATCCTTAGCAGTTGGATTTCTCAGATAATTCCTAAGAATTTGTCCTTTACTTATGTTCCTTCTCAGGAGTTCCAGGAATGCTATGACATCAGGTGAAAGTATTCACTGAACCTTTGTGGGTTCCTGTAGCAGCTACAGATAAAGACCATACCACTCCCTGTAACTGGGGCAACAAGTCCTTCCATGAAAGGTGATCCCAAGGGAGCCTCACCTTGACTAACATAGGTCCCTACAAATGTAGCTTCTTTGCACTTCCCATTGTTCCTGGCTTATAAGATTCCCCCTAACCAGGCAAAGCCTATTCTTTCAAATATTTCATGTGATCTTACGAGTTTGTTCAGGATCATGATATATGATGACCATAGAACACAACAGGACCTGTCTTATTTGAAATCTTGATTCGGAGGGCTTCTTTTAAATTAACTGGACTACTTTTCAAAATGACTGAATTAAATATGGCATGATACAAGGTCTGTCTAGAGTTCACAAGGAACCATAGGAACCTATGATAATTCCCATAATATTGACATGGAAAGATTTTAAAAGAACATTCTGTGCAACTTGAAAATTAGTACTTGTAACCACTAATTGTTTTTCTATGTTTATAAAATGTGCAACTAATGTACTAAAAATTGCTAGGCTATGCTATGCTATGTATGCAGCAATTATCATGAAAGCATCTGATTATGTTCACTCATATTAATGATGCAGTTTTCATTTATAGGTTTGTAAACATTTCAGACTCTATTACCTACTAACATTATTTCATTCTGTTGACAGAATACATTATCTTTTGTTTTATGGCTGAGGTAGAGTGCAGAAAGCAAAGCAGGAGCAAAATGTACATAGTCAAAATATTTGGAATGCTGACTGTAAAATTATGCTGAGCAATGGCTGCATGAGAGGAAGCTTTTGTTTGCCGCTTGATTTTTTGTATTATTTTGTAAAGCTAGGTCAATGCAAGCTCCTCCAAACAAGCTCACAATCACTTTTACACAGAACGTCGGTAAACGGCAATGTAAGGGACTTTTAGCTAATGGTAATATTCTGTTCAAATGATTTTTTTAGCAGTCATTCTTTTATGACATTATCAGTGTTTTCTAACTAATAAAATACTTAGGTTGTTAAAAATTGTATATTTATAACATTCCCGTTGGTTTTAGAAAGTCCACTTTTTCATGACAAAAATATTTTAAGCAAAAAGTATCCTAAATCAATATAATTCAGTAACTTCCATGAAAGGATGCAATGCAAACACAGCAAAAGCTGTTAAAAATTTGGATCACTTCAAACTTTTAAGTGAAATTTTGTCTGCTAATATAAGGCTACCCTGTAGACCCATTTTTGTGACATGGCTAGATGCAATTTAGGTTAATAACATTAAATCAAAAACCTAAAAAATTCATCCAGTAGATTATACATGTCCATCTACCATAAATAAATCTGTAGCCTATTTATAAACATGTTTAAACCCAAACACTGTTAGGGCTCAGTTTTTTGTTTGGCTCTTTGTTTGGCTCTGTGGTGATATAACTGCATCAGGTACTGTCCTGAAAAGATATAATAAAGAAAGGCCTTGCAACTGATTTGAGCTTCGACTGCCCGGTTTAGAAGGTTTGAGACTTGAGTACACTGAGAATCTTGTGTAAGACTTAACAGTTTTTCTTATTAGATAACTTCAAAATCAGTACTTCCTCACAGCATGCTGCAAAATTGGAGGGGAAATATGTAAAAAGTGCTTAGTGAGCTGTGGAGGTAGCTCACTTGTAGAGCACCCTCCTAGTATGTGCAAGGTCCTAGGTTCCATCCTCAGCTCCGCAGGTGGGGCTTTGTATAATGCCAGGTTCATAATAAGTGCTCAAGTTCATTATCACCATCTTCTCTCTCTTCTCCTCCTCTTTCTCATCATCTCATCAACTCATCAACAAGATGAGTTGACAGCATGGCATGATGGTACTCAAGGAGGCCTGTTTTGGAAATAAAAATGTAGCTCTTTCCCTTTCCAAATATGGATAGCATATCTGCTACTTTGTATCTTCTAACCGGCAGCTTCCCATTTCAATTCCCACTTCCTGTCCCTAATAACTGTTGTTTTATTCTATGTCCTTGTGTATTTGACCTTCTCCACTCACACATAAATGAGACCATGCAATATTTTCCTTTCTGCTCCTGGCTTATTTCACTGAGTATAATGTCCTCTGGGTTCATCCATGTTTCATATGGCAGGGACTTTTTTCTTTATTAAGGCTAAATAATGTTCCTTATCTATATGTACTAGTTTTAATCACTCCCTTAAGGACATTTAAGTCATTTCCATATCTTGACAACTATGAATAATGCTGCAATGAACATGGGAATGTAGCTGTCTTCAAGAAGTGGTGATTTCTTGGGAGATATGTCCGGAAGAATGATGTTTGCTATTTGGCTGTTCTATTGTAATTTATTTATGAGTCTCTATGCTGTTTTCCACAATGCTTACACCAATATACATGCCAACCACTAGTCTATGGGGTTCACTTTTCTCACACTCTCACCAAGATCTGTTATTGTGTGGATTTCTGACAACACTCATTCTATTAGTTATGGGATGAACTTTCATAGTGATTTTGATTTCCATGTCCTGATGATTAATGATAATGAGGCCTTTCATATGTCTGTTCATCATTTTTATACACAAAATAATATCTTGGAGGAAATTTTTATCTGGGTCATTGGAACATTTTTAAATCAGATTATTTTTCTACTATTGAGTTCTTTGTAATTTTTGAAGGATAATCCCCTTATCATATATATGGTTTGCGTTTTTCCCAAATACATAGGTTGCCATTTCATTTTGTTGATTATTTCCTTTGCTGTGCAGAAATTATTTAATTCTTAGAAGTCTCATTTATTTATCTTAAAACCTGAGCTTATGATGTGATATTCAAAACAACATTTCCACATCTCATGTCAAGAAATTTTACCCTGTGTTGATGCTATGGTATGATTGTGTCCCCCTAAAGCATATGAGTTAGAAAATTCCCAACACAAAAAGGCTCTAGCCTTTTGGGAGGTGATTATGTCATATTGGCTGCACTCTCATAGACAGATTAACGTTGCCATGACAAAGACTTTCAGGAGTGGATTCGTTATCTCTTGACTGTCTGCCTTCCACTATGTGAGAACACAATACAAAGGTTCTTAGCAGATGTCAGAAACTTGATTTTGGATTTTTTTTCCAAGAATCCAAAACTGTGAGGAATGAAACATCTGTTCTTTATAAGTGACTCAATATCAGGTATTCTATTATAGCAGCAAAGAACAGTCCAAAACACTTCTCTTCTATAAGCTTTGTTATTTTGGGTCCTTAGATTTATATGAAACAATAAAAAAATCCAAGTAGCCAAAGCAACATACCTAAAACTACAAAACACTGGGAAGGTCTACTCTTATTTAAACAAGCATTGTTTAGAAAGTCATTGATCTTATTTTTGGAATTCCAAAATACAGAACTCATGTCAAAGAACAACATTCCATGGAAATTGATGCTGTAAATAACATAATAAAATATTTATATTGGAGTTATAATTATGTTAAAGTGGAGTGATTTCTTTGTGTGCGCATTTATGCATATGTAATTGTGAACTCTCATTTCTGCTTGTACTCTCCAAAACATGAATGGGCACTTTCAACTCTGTTACTAGATGTCCTGTTAATAAAATGAGAAAATGCTTACAACACTATAAGCAAAATAATTCCTGATCTATTTGTCACACACTTTAGCCCTAAGTGCACCTCTCTATAAAATAACAACGTGAGTAAACAGTCTAGTCCCCACCCCACCGCTCAAGTGGATCAGAACAAATTGTGATGCATAGTAAGGAATAGGATGAACCTTTATAGGATTAAAATTTCCATATGATTTTGAACAGTAAAGCCTATAATCAAATTATATCTTTGGTATGTTATTTTCTTAAAATATTAAAATAGTTTTTCAAATTGATTCAAATTACTCCAGAGTTCCAGAGAAATATCTCAGCCTGCTTTGCAGAAATATAAACCAGGATGCTTCTCAGAGATCAGCTCGAAGAGAAACCTGTTAATTTTAGGAATAGCCATTTCACATGAGATTTTCTTTGAAAAGAGTTTAAGGCTTAAAATTAACTGAAAATGATTCCTTTAAGAGATTTGTCCAATTAGAAGCTTCTTTAACTCAAGCTAACGATTTAAGATTAACCTTAAGCCTTTGCTTTATTTTTTTTTTTACCATAATATCTTACTAACACCTGAAATGGAATCTTAGTAAAGCATAGCCATGAGTTTGGACACGATGGCACATTGACTAAGCTTTACTCCAGAACCACAAGGATGACCGTGTGATGTCAGATGATTATAACTCATAGTTAAGTGCTTTTCCAGAAGTGTCATTGACCAAAGGCACTTGTTTCACTCACACTTTCACTCTTTTCCTTTGCTAACTAACCCTGTGTCAGCCTAGGTGTCTAACTTCATGGTTCCCTTGTCTTAATTCAGGAAAACTCTGAAAGTCATCCCACATTCTCAATTTAGTGCTTCCTCTGCATAACTCTCTTTTTCAACATCCAAGCATAGGTTCTTCCTGAAACCTCTCCACAATTAATTTACTGCATACTTCATCTGCATATGCTTTCCAGGATGCTTGGCTTATGAGAATGGATGCCACTAATAGCAAGCAGATTCTAAAATGGGAGTTTTTCTCCGGGCCACCTTCTATCCAGCTGGCAGCAAGGATGTCGTTGCTGTAGTGGGTGGAGCACTGGATAACACCTGACTGATTGATTGCAGCCAACTTTCACGAATGTTGTATGTAGCAGGACACTGGTAGAAAAGACTGCACCAGTGACCCAATATTGCAGGCTTGTGAGAAGTGTGAGGAATGGCGATGCTGATACAGGGGACTTGAATAGCCTTTGCTCCCATCATCAGTGCTGTAGAGAAGACATAAAACTGTTGAGGATAAATTACACTTCAATTGAACATGACAGTTATCCAGTCTTCATGGTGAATAGAAAGCAAGTCTCCCTTGCAGTGAGAGGGCTAAAGAAAGGTGAGAATCCAGGGACGATTGGACTCACAACTCCACAAGTCTTCTAAACTAATGTAAAAAGGAATAGGATGAACCTTGACACTTCGGTAGGGACATTTGGGTTCATATCCTAAAATGTCTCAAAATGTCAGATTTACCCGAACATTCTTATTCTGTTGAATTTACTTATTTCTCTCTGTAAACATGATGCTATCTCTTTTCTTGGAAATGATGCAGAGATCTCTACATGAACACAGCTTCTGAATCTAATATCAACTGTATTCTTAACTACCAGAACAAAAACTAGAATCAAATCACAATGTAATTTGACTGGTTCAGCTAGAGAAAGAAAGGAATTAATCAGTGAAGTATCAGAATACAGCCTGCACCAGTAGGTGCCCGATGGGTGGTTTTATAATCATATCCTGAAAATACAGTTACATCTGAGAGAGTTTGTTAAAATGGAAATAGTCTGTTAGGATAACTTTTTGCAAGAATCTTAGGAGATGGTACTAAGAGATTGCAATGACAACTCTTAGAATATTAGAGTAAGCAGAAGCCCATATTAAATTAACTAGAAATATTTCAGCTGCCAAGGCAGATAATGAAATAGATTCAAAAATCTCAGAAAGATGGTGAAAGAAATAGAAATTCAAGCATTGCAGAAACATTCAGATGTGGTTGTGCTCTGCATGTCATAGGTGATGACAAGAGATGTTTGGACTCTTGGCTATAATAAAGAGTGATGCTGGATCCAGAAAAATAGGCTTCAGGTTGTAGTCTTCAATGTCAGAAGAATGATGAGAACAAATACAACAAGTGACAAAGTTGGAGTGGCAGCCAGATAGCTTGACCAGCAAAGATTACAAACATGTTAAATTGAGCATTGTACCCCAATGGCAGTATATATTGTTAATGTGGGTACTGCTTAATTTACCCATCACAAGAAACTGAAAATAATGAGACAGTTGTCACCACTAAAGTAGAATATAATACACAATAAAAATTTCATATATGTTAATCATTATTCTGACACAAAGATGGACAGTTTTGTGAATTGTGGACTTGTACAGTTATTGATTTGTTTCAGCCCACTCAAATTCTCATCATCCTGAAAGTCAAAGTGGAAGGCATAAAAAGAATGGAGTTGGATTTACCTGTGGAACAGAAAACAGCAGACAATATTTACCATGAGGATGAGAACAGTATGTTTTTCACTGCAATTGAGAAAGAGAACTGTCATTCTGCTCAGTGTTAGTCTTTACCTTAGTTTATAACCACTTTGGAAAATATTTAATTTGAAACTAAAATCTTTTCCAAAAGGATTAGTGTTGTTGTGGTGTTACCAGTAAATTCATGCGGTCCTTTTTCCACTAAGGGGGACTAGATGTGGCTTTGCTATGGATCCTGAGAACAAGCTGAGAAGATGGGCTCTGCCTTTTCACTGTTTAAAAAGAGAATTTGACGATGATGATTTTAACAATATGCCACTAGGAATTGTGGACACAAGAGCGCTCTTAGCTCTAGTTATCTAAGAGTTAGTTTTAAGCCACATTTGAGATTATGAATTGTCACATTTGATGATGAGAAGATCTTCATGCTCTTACTTTCCATAGGAAAAAAATTTAAGTTTCATGTATGAGCATTTACAACTCAATCAGAAGGTAACCAGAATGAAGCTCTCAATAATAGCTTCACACCATGGAAAAGGGCCTGGAGTTTTCCGGAAGATAAGCTTACTACCCTGAGAAGTAACTGAATGCATCCATTCACATGTCTTTGCTAAAGATTCTTAACAAAAGTATGTAACAGGTACAACCCTACTGTATCACTCTTTACTGATAGCTCAGTTGAAGGTACATGAGTCATTCAGTTATTGGAGGAGTTGTCTGACTAATCCCCCAGTCTAATATCTTAACCAGGTACTGAGGTCTAAGTACTTCACAGTAACGGAAAAAATAAAACTTTTGATTAACAATGAGTTTGATATTTTCATTAGTGGCTGCACATGTTTTCCTGACAATAAATGACTTTATAATCAGATTGCTCATGATCTTAGGAAATGACGACTAGAAACTTTATAGTCAACTTCCACATACATAAAAATTTAAAACAAACTTGTCAGAGAAAATATGCAGTCTTTGTTTGTTTTAAAATTATTTTCACAGTGCTGAACTTAATAACAATTTTTTAAAGTTTCCTCCTGAAAATGAAGGATCCATTATTTTTCTCCAACTGAATTATAAATTATCAGCTGCTGTCTTTCATAAATAGTTAAGCTTATGGTCTAATTTATCTCAATTAGTGTGTTAGTTATTTTAATAGCTGAATGCATTAATTTTAATTGGGTAATAACTGAATTGGGTAGGTATCAGCCTACAACATTTTTACTTGATGAAAAGAAAAGGTCCATATAGCCAGAAAAATCTAACTCATTTTAATTTCAATTTCTTTTTTAAGTGACACATAAAAACATGAGAAATGTATAACTCATTTGGAAGTATAAGCCTACAACTGATCTTGATTTTTACTTTTGATGTTAAAATTCAAATGACAAAAATCACAATTGTCTAAAATAATTTTCTGAAAACACCCAAAACACAAAATTTCTATGACAAACTACTTACTGTTTCATTATGAAGTGTTTACACTCTCAGGTGGACCTGGAATTCTAGCTCTGTCTGCTTTCTCTGTGAAGTAATCTAAGAAGAAGTAGACATTTTTATGACTTAGATTTCTATTTGTACAGTGGGAGTAGACTTATAACTTTATCCTGAGATTTTTGTGAGGATTACTTGAGATGAGGTAGCTAGAGAGCTTGGTACTTGCCTGACAAATAGGAAGGGTTAATAAAAATCTAGCTATAATTATTATTATCTTCATCACAATAATTATTCTGAATTATTTCAATTTGATAAAAGAAAGGAGCATGAATGCTACAGCTTTTCTTTTGTGTGTGTGTTGAGCAATATAATATTAGGGCTTCTTTAATTTTAACCTGTTCTATAAATGCTACCTGAATATCTGTGACTATTACTCTCCTTAGGTAAGAATTCATTCACCAAGACACTCAATGTTTTGTAGAGTGTCTTCTTGGAAGTTTGTCTTGGAATAAAGGATGCTCACTTTTGGGCTGCAGTTCTCTAACATCTTAAAAACCATGAGCACAGAAAACCAAAAAAAGGTTAAAAATTATTGTATAACTTCAAATCCAGAAAAAGTCATACATGCTTCTAATTCATTTTTTCTTAGCTTACTCATTAAAAAGAACTGTGAATTAATAAATTATTAAAGTCAGTCAATGCTCCAAATGTTATTTGACATGTTTTTCAATCAGAACATGACTTGAATTAGTAATAAATATGAAATAAATTTAAAAGAACAGAATTATAAAGTGTTCACAATAAAAATATCTGTGCTCTAATATCAAATTCATTTCATATCTTTCTTTGTGTTTCCATTTTTATGATAATTCATGCTAACTACAATTTGGCATTTAAATACTTTAAATG